>NC_135784.1:90451671-90509171 GCF_051106095.1 Pogona vitticeps
CTGTGGGATGGATGGGATATTTAATTTCTGAAAACTGCAGCTATCTGGATGATTTTACTGCTGGCTGCAATTTTCAGAAATTAATGATCCCCCCGCCATCCTGTGCCCCCCACTCCATGGCATCCCCATGATGAAAGGGAACCTGCAGACCTTCAAGGAGGAATTGGAACGTTTATTGTTTCTTTAAAAAATCACCACAGTTGATGACATAATTGGTATTACACAGGGTAAGTTACAGGGTATGTACCAGCTGTTATGTTACAATATTATAGTGACTTAGTGATGCATTTGTTATCAAGAAAGGAACTGATTTACAAGGAACTAACTCATTATTTATAAATCTAAGCCCTGAATCTTTCTTTGAGTAAGTTGGTGACGTTAATTTGCTTTCCAGAACCAGACAAATATATATATTTTAAAAAGACTAACCTTTATTTTACATCTTAAAGAAAAAAAATCTCAGTACAGAGTTGAGAGATACATCACTATAAAACCCACTACAACAATAATACAGCAATTAAATAAATGCCAGCAGTGATAATAAAACAGACATCTAGCTCAGAACAAACCTATAACTGAACACATAATTACGGCTGAAAGTGATCAATCAATAGTATGATAAAAGACAACAATAAAGAACAACAATGGATCTTTGGACCTTTTCCAAATAGCCAAAGTGGCAAAAAGATCACTGTCACATACAGCACTGATGGTGCCTGTCTGTCATGGGTTTGGAGGGAAAGTTCCATCCTATGGGGAGTGGAAGGCGGGACATCAGGGGGAGGAGCTGTACTGTATATATATTTGGAGTTTGTGTGGAGAAGTTTAGTTGTGGGAGTGGGAGTCTGTGTGTCAGACTGAGTACAACTGTGTGTCAGTTAGTACATACCTGATAGGTTCAGGTTTCTTTATAGGTAGCCAGAACTGATAGGTTCAGGGTCTGTGCTTTACTTTAAAGTGTTCTGTGTGAACCAAACTGTTGTATGTATGATTGAGACTAAGCCACGTTACAGTATCTTATTTACCTGATCTTTTTATTTACCCTGTTTGTTATTTAAATAAACCTTGTTCTTTTGTTTGTTTAGTAAAATCCATTCCTGGTCTGTGTGACTCCTTATAGGGAATGGTTGGTGGCAGCATAATTAAAGTGTGGCATATTTCAGTAGGTCTGGGGTTGTCACATTGATTGGTGTCCAGCGTGTGGGATACGACTGGTCCAGTGGTCCAGTGGTCCAGCAGAGCCTTGGCGAGTGTGCCCAGAGCAAGGGGGGTCTAGTCAGGGACAATCTGAGAGCGCGTAGGTGGTCTTCTGGGCTTACCTCACGGGGAGGTACGCTAGTGGAAGAACGTGCCACCTCAGATTGGGGACTAGATTGGGGAGCTCTGAGGCGGCCCGTTTTGGCGGGAAGGAGCTGAGGCAAAGCTGTGTGAAGTTACAGTGATCTGGCCTGTCTGCTGGGAGGCCTAGCAGAGGGGGTGGATTCTGCCTGGCAACAGTTGCGGGTTGGTGCTGAAGGAACAGCAGCAGTCTGTAGAGGGCTGTTCCTGAGGCAAAAGAAAAAAAAGGTCGTCGCTTTGTTTTGAGGCTTGACTTTTGGGGGCAGCCTGTTCTGGGGGGGGGGATTATGCCCTTGACTCGAAGCCAAATGGTAGAAATGGAAGAAGAGGAAAGATTGGGGAGAGAGGGGATGGCGTTTGAGTTAAGAAAATTGGAAAGGGAGGCCAGAGAAAGAGCTGAAATCAGTCAGGCAGAGGCAGATGCCAAGGAAAGGGGAATGGCCATGAGGATGAAAGAGATGGAACTGAAACACAGAATTAGAATGGCACAATTAAAATTAACATTCCTAAATAAGAAAAATAACAACTTATCAGTTGAAGAAATTGCGGAAAGAGAAAAGTATGAGGCTCAGGCCAGACAAAGTGAGCAAGATCTTGGAAAATATAATCAGCAAAAAGACATTAAATTAAAAGAAATCAGAGATAAGACTGAAGAAAAAGTAAAAGAGATAAAAGCTAGGGCTGAGGAAGAAATTTTACAGATCAGGGCTGAGTTTGAGGCTAAGAAAAAGGAGCTGGATTTGAGAATAAAAGAGAAGAAATTGCAGCTAGAAAAGAAACCACCAAGACCTCAGATTTTGGAGGGAAAACCAAGACCAGATGAGAAGGACTCCAAGTACAGCAGAGAATGTTGTTTCTGTCGGGGAAAGGGCCATCTAATCTCAGAGTGTGAGAAATGGAAGCGGCTGGAGGGAAATTTGCCTCATGATCTGAGTGGAACCAAGCCAAAAGCTGTGTTCTGTGTCCAGAGAGAGCGAGGCTCCATGCCGCTGAGGGAGCCTGTTGCCATGGCTACTCAATCTGGAGCAGTTGCATCTGCTGGTCAGGCTGGGGAAAATGGTCCTCTTGTGGAGGTCAAGTGCTGCTTACTAATTAGGACAGATTCGCAATTGTTTGAGACCGCAGGGGTGGACGTAGGAATACTTGACCATCAGTATAGGGGGCTAAGGGATACTTGTTCCCAGGTGACCCTGTGCCATCCAGATATTATTCCTAGGGAGTATATAATCCCAAATGAGAGCTTGAAGGTGGCAGGGATTGAGGGGCAGGTGATCTCACTGCCAGTAGCTGAGGTACCTGTGAGCTTTCAAGGCTGGAGGGGAGTTTGGCGGCTAGCGATTTCATCGACTCTGCCAGCAGCCGTGCTCGTGGGAAATGACCTGGCTGAACATGTGAAACGGGTGCTAGTGATTACACACTCACAAGCCACCACGGGGACAGTTCAGGGGGGTACTGAAGGGCCCGAGGCGGAAGCAGATGAGGGTAGTTCCGAAGCTGTGGTGGAAACCTTAACCACAGACAGCAAATTTGGCCAAGAGCAAAAGGCAGACGCCACTCTCCGAAAGTGTTTTGAACAGGTGACAGACACCCAGCTAACACCTGAAACCCCAGCGAGATTTCGCGAGGAAAAGGGAATTTTATATAGAGAGACCCTGAGGAATGTCTCAAAAGGGGGAGATGGGATCAGAAGTCAGCTAGTGGTACCTGAAAAGTATCGCCCCATGATCTTACAAAGGGGGCACTCTGACATGTTTGCTGCGCACTTAGGGGTGAACAAAACACAACAGAGAATCACACAAAATGTTTATTGGCCTGAAATAGGGAAGCAGATCAAGGAGTTCTGTAAACAATGTGATGTGTGTCAGAGGCAGGGGAATAACCGTGACAGGACCAAAGCGAAGTTGTGCCCTTTGCCTGTGATTGACACCCCGTTTAAATGTATAGGAGTGGATATTGTGGGACCTTTGCCCAAGGCCACAAAGAGGGGGAACCGGTTCATTCTCACCATTGTGGACCATGCCACGAGGTACCCTGAAGCCATACCCTTGACTAACATCAAAACTAACACAGTGGCAGATGCCTTGGTGGGGTATATGTCCAGGATGGGATTTGCCTCAGAAATAATCACAGATTTGGGCACATCGTTTACATCAAAGCTCATGAAACGGTTATGGCAAATCTGTGGAATTAAACACAAGGAAACCACTGCCTATCACCCTGAAAGTAATGGGTTAACGGAGAAGTTCAATGGGACTCTGATGCGCATGATTAGGGCTTACTTGGCAGAGAATCCAAACAATTGGGACCAGAAGCTGCAATCCCTTTTTTTTTGCTTATCGATCAGTGCCACAAGCCAGTACCGGGTTCAGTCCGTTTGAACTTTTGTTTGGGAGAAGGGTGAAAGGTCCACTAGATTTAATCAAACAAAATTGGGAACAGATCACCCAGGATGACCCACAAGATGTTGTGACATATATAGACTCTTTAATGAATGACCTAAAGAGAAACCTAGAGCTAGCAGCAGAGAACCTGCAAGCTCAGAAGGTCAGAAAGAAAACTTGGTATGACCAGCAAGCCAGGGAGAGGCACTTTAACCCAGGGGAGGAAGTGCTTTGGCCTAGGCCCTGCAAAAAGAACAAACTGCAGCTGGGTAGCCCAGAAATAAAATACTTGGGTCACATAGTAGGGGGAGGAGTGATCAAACCCCTAGAGGCCAAGATAGAAGCCGTTCGTGATTGGCCCAGACCCAACACCAAGAAAAAGGTCAAGTCATTTCTTGGGTTGGTGGGCTACTACAGAAAGTTCATCCCGAGGTTTAGCGAGATAGCGACTCCGCTGACCGATCTGACGCGGAAGAAGACTGATGACCGCATCCCGTGGACCAGCGACTGTGAGGAGGCGTTCCGGAGGTTGAAGGAGGCGCTCATCAATTATCCAGTGCTGCGTGCTCCAGACTTCGACCGGGAGTTCATCATTTACACCGATGCGTCTAACAGCGGGGTAGGAGCAGTTCTTTGCCAGGAGGATGAAAATGGTGACCAGCATCCAGTGTCCTACCTGAGTAGGAAACTCCAGAAAGGTGAGAGACATTTGGCAACCGTGGAAAAGGAGTGCCTGGCCATAGTATACGCGATCCAGAAGGCCAAGCCTTACATCTGGGGAAGACATTTTGTTCTGTGCACTGACCAGTCACCACTGCAGTGGTTAAAGACAATGAAAACCCACAATAGTAAACTTATGAGGTGGGCTTTAAACCTGCAAGATTATGACTTTGAAGTGAAGGTGGTCAGAGGGTCAATGAACTGTGTTGCTGACGCCTTGTCAAGAAGACCCGAAGAGTGAAGACGGCGAAGAAATATGGACTATGTATATTTTGGTGACCAAAAGTTAAATGTACCTGTTTATTGATCAGTCTTGGTTTGTATTAATAAAGGTAACTTAATGTATGGTAAATGTTAATGTTTAAATGCATAAATGATATGTTTAACCTAGAGTGTAAGTATGAGTAAGTATGGTATTGTGTTATAATGTATAACTGTTTATATGTTTTGATCCTGGTTGTTTTTTTGGAGAAAAGCTCTTTAGCTTTTCCCCTGCAAAACAACTTATAAAGAGGGGAGGTGTCACATACAGCACTGATGGTACCTGTCTGTCATGGGTTTGGAGGGAAAGTTCCATCCTATGGGCAGTGGAAGGCGGGACATCAGGGGGAGGAGCTGTACTGTATATATATTTGGAGCTTGTGTGGAGAAGTTTAGTTGTGGGAGTGGGAGTCTGTGTGTCAGACTGAGTACAACTGTGTGTCAGTTAGTACATACCTGATAGGTTCAGGTTTCTTTATAGGTAGCCAGAACTGATAGGTTCAGGGTCTGTGCTTTACTTTAAAGTGTTCTGTGTGAACCAAACTGTTGTATGTATGATTGAGACTAAGCCACGTTACAGTATCTTATTTACCTGATCTTTTTATTTACCCTGTTTGTTATTTAAATAAACCTTGTTCTTTTGTTTGTTTAGTAAAATCCATTCCTGGTCTGTGTGACTCCTTATAGGGAATGGTTGGTGGCAGCATAATTAAAGTGTGGCATATTCCAGTAGGTCTGGGGTTGTCACAATCACGTTAATAGTTTTTGTCGTTACAGTGGTGTCTCGCTTAACGGGTGCTTCGTTTAGCAATGAAATCGCTTAGCGATGACTTTTTGGAGCATTTTTGCTCTTTGTTTAGCAATGGACCCTATGGGTGATTTTTGCTTAGCGATGGTTGGGACCATGCTTCACATAGCAATTAAATTTTGGGTCCCCTGTTTCGCTTAACGATGGTTTAAACAGCCTCATGTTTGCTTTTTAAAAAAATGTTTTTCTGTTATTTATAAAGTTAAAGTTTATTGTTTAAAATGTTTGAAATCATAAAGTGCATTTAATAAACCCTTTGTTAACCAAATTTGACTTTGTTCTGACTCTTTTTAAATTTGTTGTTATATTTTTCCCCCATTGAGATGCATTGAATAGGTTTCAATGCATTTCAATTGGGGAACCATGTTTCGCTTAGCAATGTTTCCTATGGTGATTTTCGCTTAAGGACTGCAATTCGTTCCTATTGGAATGGATTATCCGATTTTCAATGCACTTCAATGGGAAACCGCGTTTCGCTTAGTGATGAAATTGCTTAGCAGCGATTTTTTCGGAACGAATTAACATCACTAAGCACCACTGTACTGTATTATGCCTGACACAGCCATATTTCTTCCATTATATACATTGTTTTGCAATAATGTTACTTTTAGCTACATATTTTCCAGAACACTAAGTGATTTGAGCTGGAATACTGTACGCAATTATCCCCCAATCATATATATTTTGAGGTAAAACGTTGCTTTCAAGAACTTCTTTTTCTGTTCCTATTTTTCACTGTTTGTATTTTTAGTGAGATATATATTTTTCCCTTCTAATACACCCCTTTCATTAAATCAGCATTAAATAAAAAACTCATTCTGTCAAGCCTCAGGCAAAATGAAGCCATAGATTCAAAAGTTTATCATTCTTTCCCCCCTCCCTTATTCTACACAATTTAGCAGTCAAGATGACCCCCCACTTAATTTCATTTCATTTTACTCTGAATTCAATAATTAGGAACTTACTGTTTTCAAGACTAATTATAATAAAGTAAAATTCTATACACCAAAGAAAGCAGCACTGGTCACTTTATGACTATCTCTGCCATATATTCTGCAGAGATAGTCTAGGAAAGCTCTTCAAATGTTGTAGGTTTAGAAGAGATAGCCATGTTATTCTGTGCTAGCATACCGGGCAAAACCAGAAGAAAATAAAAAATAAGGAAGAAAGAAACATTGTGGCACCTAAAAACTAACTGCTATATTCTAATGTGAGCTTTCATAGACAAGTCCACTTCCTCAGACTGGCTTCAAATGCGTGTCAAAACCAAATTTAGACTAGAGTAAAATTTTGGAAGCATGGGAAATGAGAAAGACGGTGGTTTCAATGTTCAACTATCAGCAATGCATGATAAATAGCATTTTTCAATTCCGTACAGAAAGGATGACACAAATTAGCTAGGATTGCCAGGTCTGACAATGCTTTATAAGCCCCAAGCAAGGCGGGATGAAATTTCCAGGGAAGCGCCTCCATCTTCCCAGTCCACCTTCTACTACTGATCTCAGGGAATTGCTACTCTTCTCCAGATCTCGAGAGGTGTAGAAAAAATCTAAAGATGAACTTCTACTAGAGGAGCAAAAAGTTTTGGTTTTGTTTCAATGTGGTAACATGCAGTGAGAGTTATTCCATTGATTCAAATGGTTCTGTTTTAGTTACCTACTTTAGTATGGTACATTGTAACTAAAGTAGGCCCCTTTGAATTAATGGAATGCACAGAGGAGCTGGCTCATCAAATCCTCACCAATTCAGTGGGCCAACTCTAGTGCAACTTACTACAATAAGCAACAGGATTTCAGTCATAACATGGGTCAGGGGGAGAAATGTCTAGTTTGTAAAAGAAAGTACCATCCCCTTCTTTGCCACAAAGCAACTGCAGAAGTGAGTCCTGACTCCTGAAAATTTATCTAATGTATGATCTGTTACTCCTTAAGATGTTGACTCTGGGTATTTTTGCTGCTCCAGATTGTCACGGCTACATGCTGGGACCTACTAATATAAAGTGGAGTTCTCACAGAGACAGTAAACCAGTATCTGGAGGCTAAGATTCTAATGCCAGGAGACACAAGCTGGGATAGTTTGCATGACAGAAGGCATACAAAACAAATATTAATGCTAAATTTAAGGGACCGAATTGTGGCCCTTTTTGTTTGCACTGTTTGTGCTGAATCACTAAGCTCACAGCCCTTTTGGTGGATAAAAAGGTAAAGGTAAAGGTTCCCCTTGACAATTTTGTCCAGTCGTGTTCGACTCTAGGGGACGGTGCTCATCCCCGTTTCCAAGCCATAGAGCCAGCGTTTGTCCGAAGACAATCTTCCGTGGTCACATGGCCAGTGCGACTTATACACGGAACGGTGTTACCTTCCCACCGAGGTGGTCCCTATTTATCTACTGGCATTTGCATGCTTTCGAACCGCAAGGTTGGCGGGAGCTGGGACAAGCAACGGGCGCTCACTCCGTCGTGTGGATTCGATCTTACGACTGCTTGGTCTTCTGACCCTGCAGCACAGGCTTCTGCGGTTTAGCCCGCAGTGCCACCACGTCCCATTGGATTATTTCGAACTCTAAGTATGTATCAGCCACCATCTATAATTAATAATCCAACAATTTTTTTTCCTGGTCCAAACCATTGTACTGTACTGCATGACCATTATACTGCATATACCCTGTATTTTGCCCTTTTAGTTGGCTACAGCTAGTTATAATATAATGTAATATATGCTTGTGCACCTGGTGGGCTAACTTTATATCATGCTAAGAAATATTTTTTCTTAAAGTTGTATGTTTAGATTATAAAAGGTCAGGCAGGTGTGGATGGTGAATCACAGAGTATATTAGGTTCACCATGTGCAGTCAGCCATTTTAGGATTTAATTGTCCACTAACCTAACCAGCAGATTTAGAGTAAAACATATATCTTTGAAAACATGCATAAAACTATTAGCATATACAGGCTCAATTTTGAATTTACCGACCTAACAATCTTTCACCATTTTACATCATCCTCATATAGGTTTGACACATACATTCTGTACTCCATTATGCAAAACATTCAACAGCAAGCTACATCACACCTGCCAGGAGTATTCCCTGAAGAAATGTTGATCTTTCCTTCTGCTTTCATGTCACTCTATTCATCTCACTTTCAGTATATTTGCACAAAGAGACATGGGATTCTTTTTTCACCATTACCTTTTCTGCTTTTCTAGATTAGGTTGGAGGTCCTCATATTGCACATGCTTGGTAAGAAACATTCTTAACCCTTGCTTAATATAAAGGATAGCACAAGACAGATTTGGCTTCTAGACTGCTGCTATTGCAGACCCCACTTCCCGGTCGGTGGGATAGATATTTTTGACATGAAAGCTGAAATTGTCAGCATTCTCCCTTTTCAAGTCAAGAAATTCTTGCCATTTTTAACCAGCTTTATGCAGGTAGTTGATAAATACATAGCTTGGATAACTTTACTGAAATGCAATGCAGGTTTTGATCCTGAGAAATGCCACTTGAAAATAGTGTAGCATGACTTCCCTCCTTCTAGTGAAGCCTCCTGAAAATCATGTTTAGATGGCTGGGGAAAACTACTACAGGCAAGAATGGGAATCGTGTGGGAATCTCCATGGCTTCTAGCTAGCCTAAATGCACAAGACAACCTAAAAATGATGACACATTTTATAATTAACTGATGGCTGCAGCCCTTGAAGATTATTTGCAGTGGCTTTCAAAACTCTTTAATCTTCCTTCAAATCATGTTGTAGAGATATATTCTAGGAGGAGATAACTGTGTATCTATGTTTCCAAATGGATAGTGTTAGAACTGCAGAGCTGTAAGGGATGCTATTGGATTATCAGTATCCTTGGTTGACAGACACATGCTCACAGACAAGCATACAGACATAGATCCAAAAATGTTACGTAAAGGTAAAAGTTCCCCTTGACATTTTTTTAGTCCAGTCGTGTTTGGCTCTAGGGGGCGGTGCTCATTCCATTTTCAAGCCGTAGAACCAGCGCTTGTCCAAAGACAGTTTCTGTTGTCATGTGGCCAGCATGACTAGGGAATGCCGTTTTACCTTCCCACCAAGGTGGTACCTATTTATCTAATCGCATTTACTTGCTTTCGAACTGCTAGGTTGGCAAGAAGCTGGGACAAAGTGATGGGAGCTCACTCCGTCACGTGGATTCGATCTTACAACTGCTGGTCTTCTGACCCTGCAGCGCAGGCTTCTGCAGTTTAGCCCACAGCGCCACCACGTCCCTTACCTTTGCCAAAATGTTGGTGAAGACAAGGTATTGCTCTGTCAGACAATCTGTCAAGGAATCTCAGAACCTCATGAGAAATCTTGGTTCTAGTATAATACCAAGTAGGATTTTCTCTTATGTGGCTTTTGCAATTTGTACAACATACTCCTATGCAAAACTAGTGTATTTTCTCTTTGGAAGCAAACATATACAGAAAGGGAACAAATGCCAAACAGACATACATAGCAAACAGAAAAAGATAGACTGGTTGACTGTACACAAAGACACAGACAACCTGCCCAGTGCTTTTACTGCACTGGCATATGCAAGAAGGCAACATTTATCGCATTTTCCAGCAAGACACATTTTACAAAAATGTACAAAATCTCTTCAATACAAATATCTCATCATGTTTTGGTTTTTTTTAAAAAAATATGTTGACAGTATGAGAATAAAACAAATCAGGGTTTTTATCTCTTACACACATACTCCATACTATTAAAGAAAAGATGTTGACTAAATTAAAGTGAGATGAAATAAGAAAATGGCAAAGCACAAAATGTTGCAGCACATTAAAGACTATAATTTCTGTGTGAGCTTTCATGAATCAAAAACCACTCTCTCAGACAGTGTCTTTCTCATGTGTCTGAGAAATGGATTTTAATCCACAAAAGCTCAAGTTGAAACAAATCTGTTAGTCTTTGAAGTGCCACAACATTTTGTCCTTTGCCTCCCTGCTCCTTTAATTTTGTCAATATGTTGACAGACTAACACAGAAACCTCATTGTAAAATTATGGGGAGGGGGGGGAATGTAAACCATGAAATTAAATGGAAGAGAAATGTTGAAGAGAGCACCTTTTACATTTCATGTCCTTTTGGTCTGAGTATTTGAGTTTTGTCTGTATTATTCTCCCAGATCCATAAATATTTGATCAAGATTAATAGGCTCCTTTAGTCACTGAAAGCATATAACACAAGAAATCAAATACACAATTATTAATCCTGCCGGTGCGAAAAACACACACGCCAAAACCCCAAAACCACACACCTCAGTTTGTTTTTGCTTAGAGGAAGAGAATCTAATCTGTGATAGTCCATGAAGAAGAGTTCCCACTCTCCCTGTCCACTTTTTCCCACCAAGATGACACTGTGGTTATCCTTGGCAGTGATACCTGAAATGCAAATGTACAATTAGGTGCACTGGCTCCTGTCTTACTATTCAGCCTACATCATGTGCCAATAGATATGAGATCATGGCAAAGCAAGCCAGATACGAACATATACCAAGTTAATTAGCGTGTGTCTAACAACTGGAAGTTGCTCAGGCTCGTGCACTGAAGGAGGATTATTGCCATGGCAACCACTTCATCCTGAGAAAAAGAGAGAGAGATGTTCTGCTACAGAAAATGTTCTATACATTCAACATTTTTTAAAAGCTATACAGGGCATAGCTGTTAACCCCTTGCTTTCTGAGCCAAAACTTTGTGTCAATCTTAGATTTATTCCTTTTCAGAAAAATATAAAGGGGTAGAAGAGAACCTTAAATCTTGTCCATTTGTCTGCATATTTTATGTGTTAGTTTAGGGACAACACTATGCTATTAAATTTTCAAACATTTTAATAAATGTTATTATACATGATTTAAAAAAAGAATGTATGTTTTTACAGTCTGGGAAGTATAACATGTTGAAATGTTCCAGCACCATGGCACTTTGGAGACCTTTATGAAGTAACTTTTCAGTCATACCTTATCTCCTATTTGGGGTCCGTGAGAGGAGGAATCATTATGAACATATGACATGCACACCAGAAAAGATTTTTAACTGTAGTTGTGATTATAGAACTAGTGATTACATAACTTCATTTCAATTCATTTCATTTTTATCCAGCTTTTCTCCCAATACAGGTACCCACAGCAGTTATCAAAACCAAGATACTGGTTCTCATAAAGCCCTATATTGTTGGGTTCTCTCTAATCATTAAGTTGTTGAGATCTCAGACGAGGCAAGTTTGGGACATCTCTGACTGCTTTTCTCATTTTTTAAATTTATTTTTAAAAAACAGTAGCAACTGAGGGCCATATAGGGGGTAGAGGGAGAAGCTAATGCAACTGGAATCCACATGTTTGAGGAGATGAAAGTAGCTCTGTCCTTCAGACTCACACTCAACTACGTGCCCCATTGTTTCAAGTCCCTCTAGGAAATATGTAAGTCCCATATCAGTACCATTGGTTAAATTACAAACAAAAGCTTGAGGAAGAGAAAATCCCTCTCCACCAATGTTAGGGTTCTGATTAGATTTGTCCCAATAGATATTTGAAGAACATACTGTAGTTCTCTGCGGTGTGCAGGGTGTGGAGGGCTAGCCCAGTTCTGCTTCACATTGTGCTGCTCATAGAGTAAATGGCCCAAATACTGCTGGTCTTCATGTAAGGATTGTGTAAACTGCTATGGCTGGCTGCAGCTAATTCATGGAGTTGCCAAGCATCTCATGCCTGACCATGCACCTAATTACACACACAGCATGCACCCTGGCATCTTGTCAATTAGATTCAATCAGCTATTGCAACTTATGCAATCCCTCTGTGAACACTGGTAATGATTTTGGCCAATCGATTTAGTGTAATTTTCTGTATACAGTATTCTGCACATGACAGGCATACAGCTGGCACAGATTAAAGAGATGATATAAAAAGAAGAGCATGGTAGCAGGACATGTGTACGCCCAGACCGTCTATTCCATGTTCTGCAGGAACCAATATGCAGGTTTATTACCTCTGATACTGGGTGTCAGCCATCTGGGTGTGATATACAGCCATCTGGACTAATAGCTATTGATGGGCTCTTTCCCCATGACTTTTTCTGGCCCCTTACAAAGCTATCCAAATTGGCAACCATCTCTGTATCTTATGACAGTGAATTCCACATGTTAACTATGTCTCATAAAGTCATGGGAAATAGGCAGAACAGGTATTTGTCCTCGGGATTCCTGATCAATGCCCTTTCAACTGTACTGAGGGTTGAGCAGTACTGTACATGATCTCACGTGTTATGTTTCACTTTCTACCAGCTGTGCCATGTAAGCCCATCCTGTCCATATCTTTACACCCTTCAGAGCCATAACCTATGTTCATGTAGACTGATATAACACTTCTCTGCATGAACATGACTTGCTTTTCCAGAAAAACTGTAATCCGTATAAACCTGTTACGAATAAGTTGGGTTTTTACTCTCTCCACTATACTGTCCATGATGGCATGACAGTTATTAAAGAGCTTTCTTAGTCAGGATTAGTCCATAGGACAACTCAGTACTTTAATGGCTTGTTATGTGCTTGTATTTGGTACCGACTGTGGTGGCTGCCATCAGGAAACAGGGTACAGAATATGTGAGACTGCAATTTAAGTAGTGAGGGCTGACATCTGTGCCTGTGCAGAAGGCTTTCTAATTAAACTGAACAAATTGTTTCTAAATAAAGCACCATCTTTCCCATACCACTAAAGGCTTTTTACTACTGAATTTCCATTTCCGTCTATTACACGCTATTAAAAGGGGAATTGTAATTTAAATCTAGGTAGTAACAATCTCTCATCAACATGCCTCCATTCTGTGCAAATAAAATTTAGCAGAACAACTGCATTTAATTAGACCATAAATTATCAACTGCTGCAAGTAATTTTCTCACTTCTCCAACCCCCACCCCTTCTCTGAGCTATGTAACTCTCAGCGCAGGGACAAATCATGGCAAGGAGGATGAACTCATGCAGCTTATAATATTAAATATGTGGACAAGAGATGATGCATCATTTCAACCAAGGGGTTCTGCAACTGTCTCTAACCCTTCTTTAGAATTAAGGGACTCATATATGCCATGAACAGGGCTGGGTGACAACTTCATTGTGCTCATTTTTGAAAAATATTTACTCAAATTTGCAATTTTCATATTGGAGATAGAAAGAACTTGACCATTTTAAAGAAAAGTGAACGTGGAGGAGAGCAAGCCACACAGAGTTATCCATTTGGGCAGAAGTCTTCGTTTGTAGAAGTGCAGACTTGAATTTTTAAGGATTCAATTGTGCTAGTGTGGAATTAGGTTTGTCATATTTTCTTCTTTTGATGAGTGACTCTCGCTGTTATTAATGCTGGGAACAGCTGCACTCTATTAAATGGGTGTGAGCAGGAAAGAGTTGGCTCATGGCAAGGGGGAACTTTGGTCCTTCCATAACCTTTTCATGCGTCAGCCAACCAGAGGGAGATGCCTGGCACCAGTCTGCGGGGCACTACTCAAGATGGGATGAACCCTTAACAGAGACTGCCTCAGTGGCTGCCCCAATCCCAGGAGTCTCAGAAGGTGAGGGAAAGGGAGAACTTGAAGAAGAGAAGTGAAGTGAAGAAAAGGGGTCTATAAAACGGGGAAAAATTGTCAGTTGAAGGGAGGAAAGAGAAAGAGGGTCTTAGTGTCCAGAGGTCTTATTATGGTTATACTGGACTCACACCAGAACACCCAAAGGGAAGACTGAAAACTCAGCAAAACCACTGTGGCTAGGCCAGGACACTTTTGGATCAGCCTGACCTCGAGCCTCCGGTGGGGAGAACTGGGCCCATACTGCCCAGCCCTGCCCTGACTGCTTTCATCCGGATTCCAACTCACATCTATCACTGGAGAAAGGAACATTCATTTAAGAGACTGCAGCAGTTGGTGAAAGATCTCGGTGCCAAAGAAAAGCACAAGAAGGAGCAAGGCCACTAAGGGACTGGGGAAAGAGATAAACACCCAATGAGCTTGGACTCAAAACACAGAAGGCAAGTTTTAACTACTGTGCTGTAAAAGCATTTGGTTCTTATGGAAAGAGAGGAATTTGGGAGCAAGATTACCGGTGAGGTTAACTTTCTGTTGTATATAGTTCATGAATCAAGTTCTGTTTTCACTACATTAATTGCTCTGCTTTGCGGTGGTAAATAACCCCACTGGCCCTTTCATGGTCGTCCTGCCCATGGAGAGCTTAGGCACATATACAATGGGGAAAATGTCATTTCAGCTTGTTTTCGAAGGATTTGCCAAAAATTTTAGTCATATGTGTATTTCAGATGGAAAGAGCTTGAAGGAAAGCTAAACTGATTTTCTTCTCCAAAAGAAGATGATGTGTGCTGATAAAACTACAGATAAGTGCAAGAGGATTTCATATACTGCCTTTCTGGGGACAAAGCTATGAACAATTGTGGACATTTTCACAAGAGGAAAGGTGAAAGATTTGGATGAATTGGTACTGCAAAATGTGATGGTATGGATAAAAGAATTTTATTTTGAAATTCATGTTGTGATTCCAGTAGGGCCAACAGATTGAGCCCTCCTCCACAAAATCTCCATCATAAATCTATGGTACTGACACTGAAGGTAATTTTTTTTAAAATGAATTGTGTCATGGCTGTGTTGAGCAGAAGTTTGACTTAGTGAGAGGCCTCTGGGTGATTTGCAGTGGATCACCAAGGATTCCTGACTTCCATTTGTTCAGCAACTGCAGTGACAAAATGACTCTATTCGTAGGCCCAATTTACACTGCTGAGCAGGGGCAGGAAGCCTGGAGTAACCAGTCATGGATTTGGTGACGAGAGACTGTAAACTCTGTTCATTTCTAGTACTCAGAACAGATTACTGGATTACTTAGAATTAAAAAACAGAATTCTTTAATTCTAAGTGTCTGTCTTCCTCAGCCTCCAGTTGGTGAATATATTGGTTCTAGTAAAAAATAAGACAATAAAAACAATAACAGCAACAGCAACAACAACAAATGCTAAGGAGGTCTCACAGGCCAGAGATGTATATATTGGAAAATAGCACAAAAGCAAGGATTTGGTTTTGGGGAACTTTCATGTGGTTGAGAAGTTGTCTCATTTGCTGAGTCTGGAAGTAAAGCTGCCCTTTGTGATGTGTTGTTCTCAACAGTACCTTCTGGCAGAATAACTGGTTCCTAATTCTCAAAATATTATTTATGCATCTGAGATCCAGAAATCCCTCCCTTTCCCTTTTCTTTTTCACTGACATATTTAAAATTTTGTGATCATAAAATTAATGGAAGAATATGGAGAAGTATGAGGATAATTATTCTGTCAAATTCATGTATTATCATCCAGAAGAAAATAAGATTTATCGCTTGTTATAAACTGGTGTGTTTGAATGAAATAAAGAGGAGATAATTTCTGCTTCTAGACCTTCTGGCTTGGCAAATTACTATTTTAGCTAATTAAGCTGAAAAACATAGAGTAGTTGTAATCTGGCAGTTGTGACAGTCAGCAGTGTCTTGATGTGCCTTTAAAAAATCTTCAGCTTGCTGTCTTTCCATGGAATTGCAATATGGTCACATCTGTTACACTGGATGCTTATGACCAGAAAGTGATGATCACAATTAAAATGAAATTATTCTCAATCATAGCAAAACAGAGATATGCTTGACGGGTTTTTCTGAGTCTTTTGGAATCCTCATGCAAAGACATTGGATGTCACTTTTTCAGGAAGATAAAGTGGACTTATCCACAAAAGGTTACATTAAAACACAGCAGTTAATCTTTAAAGTGCCACAGTGTTTTTGTCTTCTTTATTTTCTTATATATTTGTTTTGTTTTGGCATGATATGCTAGTGCAGAATAACATAGCTACCTCTTCTCAGACTTTCTCAGGAGAGATGATACAGTTAATCACCTGTTGGCCTGCCGTTGTCATAATCTGCCATCCAACAGATACAGTCATTCCATTGTGTGGTGTTATAAACTAATTTATTTGCTGTTCTTGCTACAGATTGAACCTATCTCCAGAGAGGGTAAATATCATGAGACAGGGAGGCTGCTGATTTAGTTATCAGCCAATTCGTCCTGTTAAGGTATCTTTAACTTATCCACCAGGGAGAAGTTCTTTATTCTTCATCTGGCTGCAGAAGCAAGGAGCCCTAAGGAGAACTAGGGCCTCTTGTGAGCCATGTTGATGGAAAACACGGAAACAAGATAGCCTCATGGCTGTGAAGAAAGATTGACCTGGACTCATCTGGGGTCCTGTGTTGTGGCTGGAGCGGTAGCCTAGCCTCCCCTCTTCATCTGTGGCTCCATAATGGTGGCAGCCACATGGAAAGCTGCAAGGGAGCCTGGGAGCATGGATTGGCTGGCATGATAGGGGTGGCCAGACTCCTACAGATAAAAAGGGCTGCTCCCAGGCTGGGACTCAGCAGCATTTACCCTCCCCACCAATCCGGTGTTTGGTAAAGTTTAAGAGATGTTGCAGTTAAATAAAGGTTTTATGCTAGATGGGTTATGTGCTATTGCCACTCTCATTTTCAATCCGTGTCACAGCTTTAATAGCAGTTTAGCAGCACTGGGGGTATATCCGGGGAATGATAGAGGGCAGGCGGGGTCCTGCCCACCACTGTTCCTGAACCCCTCCCTTTGGGGTGCGGCAGGGGCAAGGGCCTGGACTTCCCCAGCTCAAGGGGCTGGGAAGTAGATGGCGACTGGGAAGTTGTGGCCTTTTGCTTCTAGTTGGCATGTGCAGTATGTTTATTGTCATGGGTGGGGGAATAGACCTGCTTAGCCATAGGCCCACAACTTAGGAAACATCTAGACACATGAAGGGATTTTTTAATTTTGTTTTATTGTTTATCATTGGAAATTGCTTGCACATGTTCTGTTTACCTAAATAATATTTTAGTAAAAGAAAACTCTGTATTTATATTTTTCCTTGCTAGGGATTTAGAATGTGTTTTATTTCTTTTCTTTTTTCTTTTTTACTGCATGTAATAAATTTTACCTCCTCCTTAGATAAAATCTAGTCTGCCCATTACCACCTCTGTTCACTTCCCCAGTTCAGGAGGAGGAGGAAAGTCTTTAGTGCTTAGGATTGTTTTTTAATTGAAACTCCTGGTAGCAGGGATGAGAACATATATCCCGTTTGTTCAATGAATCCCTCCCCTCCCCCCCCCCCCCGGACACTGTTAAGAAGAAATGGTGGTCATGACAGCTTTTTCACCAAATAAGTACAGGCCTCCATCGCCTCATGAAGAGGGGCCACGGCAGAAATACCTGCAGCCCTGATTCCTGATAAACCAGGGCATTGTGCTCTTTGGGCTGCAGTGGGAGCAACATCAGTGCTAACAGAGTGTTCTTATTTTTTTGGTGTGCTAATTTTGTCATTGCTCTGTAGCATGACTGAGCTTTCATTATTTCATTGTAATGTTGAATTTTTGTTGCATTGCATCTGTTTTGCTTTAACCTATTAATGTTTTCTACACCCCACATCCCTCATCAAGTTGTCACAATTTCAAGTACAAGAAACAGAAAACTGTGTTTTAATGCCTGCTTACTAGTCAGGGCCTGCTAACAAAGAATTGTGATATAACCAGGACTACAATGCCAGAGCTAACACTTAAGGAGAGTAAGCAGAGACAAATACATGGGCTCAATGTTGCCTCCTAAACCATAATTTAAGAGACCAGGATTGTTACATTCCAAAAAATGCATTGCCTTTTCAGTCAGAACAATTGTATCTTTCCCGCTTACCTTTTAGCTTTCATCCCATAATTACATGTAATTAAAAAGGATAATAAAAGGGGGGGCTTGTATAAAGACAGTGTCCATTCAGGACACCTGAAAAAGGACCTTCCTTTTGGGGTCAGCTAGACTCTTCCCTTTGAAACAAACATGTAAAAAAGAAAGAAAGAAAATGAAAGATGAGAACAGCTAGATGAATAAAAAGAACATTCCGTCATTTCCTGCTTTCGCTTTAGCTTGAGATATCTCAAGGAAGATGTAGAGGTAACTAACATTTTGGTGGCTATGCTGTGTGAACTCAAAGCTTGAGTGAAATGAAAGGCTTACAGGTAGGCTGAGGGAAGTAAAGACAGAGATGCCAAAGGGAATTAATCCGCAACGGGGAAACTTGTCAGGAGAGGCGAATATGCATCATATTTCCATTTTTTTAGGAGCTTAGAGGTTTTTCTAAGGGAAAACATTGCTATGTACCGAAACTAAAATATGTGGTCTGAAACGGACTCGGCTCACCCAGTTAGAACCCTAATGCAATCTACACTCCTACATTATTTATTTCCCAGCTGGTTCACACTAGTTGCTATTTCCCTCCCCCTCCCCCTTCTTCTGTCTTTTCTCATCCTTGGTTGTGTGGTGGAAACAGTACATTTTAAGTCAGCATAATCTCCTCCTTTTCTTAGAAAACAATAATTACTGTCATGAAATTTCTAGGGTTTTCAAGGCAGTCTCGGATGCTGCTGTTGCTAGACTAATTCGTTCACATTGTATTATTTAATGAGTCTTAAATCTCTGCCTTTAAAGCTGCTGGTGAAAGAAGAAGTATTGCTTTTCCTTAGCTGGAAAAATAATAAACAGGGATGATTCATTCCTTTCAGAAAGCTGTGCTTTACTTTTCTTGCAGATCTGCTGAATTTTCTCTCCAGAGCAACCTGGCCTTATTTTTGCATGTACAACTTGGAAAATGCAGGCATGGGAGGGGAAAAGAGCTTAGGTATGACCATTATAAGAAGAGGAACTGCAGGTAACTGCTTCCAAAAGAGGGTTTTGTGGCAGTCCTTGCTTGCTTCAGCCCATCTATTTCCCCGTTTACAGAAGCAAGCCTTAAAAACAATATTGTGTTCAGCAGGCAGTGGCATTTAACTATTTGCTGTGTACTCACTTGCAATTCATTAACAATGGCATTTAAAACTTTTTTTAAGAAGCCTTCGTGAGTAACTATAGCAACATTCATCACAACTACACTTTATATCACATCACTAGGCAGTTTGCTTTTGGACAAAGAAAACTGGTAATTCATATGTAAAGTTCAGAGATGGCCATAAATGGTTATTCGTTTTGATTCATTATTCATCAAGGTCAACAAATCACACATTTATGAATTTTTCTGACAAATCGATGATTCAATTAATCAATTCATTTTTTAAAACTTTTAAACCCTATAGAACAAGCCCCCAAGCACCTGCATACACCAAATTCACAGGGAAGGTTTCTGTGACTCTCCTCTACAAGCCCTGCAAGTTTGGTGAAGATAGGATTTTGGACATCCAAATTGGGGCCTTTCAGGAAAGTCTTCTCCCAGGCACCTAGAGATACCAAATGCAAGAGAAGCTTCTATTGACTCTCCTCCAAAATCCCTCCACATTGGGTGAAGTTATACAACCACAAAGTGAGTCTCCCAGGAAAGTGCCCTTTAGCAGTTGAGGAAACCATTCCAATATACGCATTTGGATTGAAGGATGCAATGTATACCTCAGAGCATTAGGGATTTCTTGCCACTAATGAATGACAACTAACATTCATTTCATTTCATTTATTTAAAATACTTGTACCCCAGCTTTCTCCTTAAGAAGGACCCGGGATGGGTTACATCATTAAAACATCAAACCCCAAAACAGTAAGTATACAAATCCAAAAAAGGATCAAACAAATGCCATACTAAAATAGGGTAAACAAAAGCAACACCAAAACCACATTCAAAGAGTAAGGCACAACAATCCATATAAAAACTCCACAGGGAAAACAATCATTATGGGAAAGCTTGCCTGAAGGGGAAAGCCTATGCCTGCTTGCAGAAGAAAAGCAAAGACGGGACCAGCTTGGCCTCCTGTGGGAAGAAGTATGGGAGCAGCAACAGAGAAGGCCTCCTCCATGTCCCCACCAAATGCATCTGTGAAGGTGGTGGGATGGAGAGAAAGGCTTCTCCTGATTATTTTAGCAACCCTATCCTAAAAGGAGACATAATCCTTGAGACAGCCTAAGCCCAAACCATTTAGGCTTTATAGGCACTTTAAATTGTGCCCAGAAATGAATTGGCAGCCAGTAGAGCTGTCATGGGACCGGACCCAATCAGCAATCTGGCCCACTGAAATTTTCTGACACTTTCCATAGGCAGCGCCATGTAGAGCACATTACATTAATCCAGCCGGGATGTGCCGTATTTTTCCGTGTATAAGACGCCCCCATGTATAAGACATTCCCCACTTTTCTAACCCAAAATTAAGAAATCTAAGTGGGGCTTAGCAAGTGGAGGGGAAAGCAGTGATCAAAGCCCTGCGGGATCATTTTGATCCCTGCTTTCCCCTCCACTTGTTTTTGTTTTCCTCAGCTTACTTCCGTGTATAAGACGACCCTCAAGTTTTAGTCTAGAGATTTTAGACAAAAGTATAGTCTTATACACGGAAAATTGCGGTAACTAAGACATATGTCACCATGGCCAAATCAGATCTCTGCAGGAACAGGTACAACTGCCAGACTAGTTTTAATTGTGCAAATGCACGACTAGCTATTGCTGAAACCTGGGCTTCCAAGCTCAGAGACAACTCCAGGGGCACTCCCAAGTTTCACACCTGTGTTTTAGAGGCAGTGTAACCCTATCTAACACAGGCTGCATCCCTATTCCTTGATCTGCCTTCTGACTGACCAGAAGCACCTTTGTCTTGTATGGATTAAGTTTCAGTGTATTCATCCTCATCCAGCCCATTGCTGAGATCAGACACTGATCTAGGGCCAAAAAAAGCTTCCTCAGATTTAGATGGCAAGGAAAGATATCATTTCTTCAACATCACATGGCACTTGGCAGTTTTGAGGATGTGTTGCTGAAAGTGCTACAACAGTAGGAATCCATTTTATGCAAGCAACTTCAAACATGGCACTATTTCTTTTGGATGAGTACACTGGATGGATGATTATAGCAAATGGCTATATAAACAGCTGAGTGCCACTATGAAAAATATATTCTGTATCCCTTGTGTTCTAGAAAGTACCACTGAAAGTAGTGTAAATTTATATATTAATTAAAAATATATAAATTAAATAAAAAAATTAAAAAACAAATTAAAGAGTGAGGTGGGGAACAGATGAATTGCAGTTTGCCATAGCTCTAGCCAGAAAAACTAACAGTGAGGGATCATGAAACAATACCTCAAAGACCACATGCTCCTTCTCCTTGTCTGAAGAGGTATTACATGTACTGGTCTTGCGGGAAAATCTAGCAGCTACCAACAGCTGCATTAGAAACAAAGTGAAACAATGGATGAGGGGGAGAAATGTCCCTTGGGTGATGGTGTGTGATTTATTTAGGTGCAGGAAAAGAAACAGCTGGGGAAAATCTATTTGATTGTTGTTGTTGTTGTTGTTGTTGTTGTTGTTGTTCAGGGTATCTAACAGTATGAGAACGGGCTATCAGAATTTAATAGTTTCAGCTCTTTAGCAAGCAACACGTGGTATGCCTCTGAAAATAGAACTGAATTCATCTGTAATGCTGGTGTTTTGACAGCCATTTCCAAGCAGCGTCTGGGCAGAAGCATGTAGTGCTCTGAAGTTGTCTGGATGCCTCTCAGGAGGCATCCGCTTCAGCTAGCCCACCTGTTTATTTCTAACTTCTGTATTCCATCTGTTTCTTCCCTGAGGTTACTGAGGTTGTAAACAGGAGAGAATAGGATCAGCTGGTAGAGCTGAAACCTAGTCAGCACAAAAAGGCAAGCAGTTAACTTCTTTTTGTCTCACACAGGGCAGAGAGAGAATGGGAGAGTGTGAGAAGGCCCATGCCTTAAAAATCCTCAATAAAGTAGTTGTCCTCAATAAAGTAGAAGAAAGTAGCACACCACAGATCCCTTCCTAGGAAGAGAATTGTGACGAGTGGGAGAAATTGTGCAGGACAAGCTTTATTGTTCTTCTACCAGCCTCAGTATTCAGATCTAGTGAGACTCCTTCGTTTGTCACGTTGTACTCACAGGTAGTTTTCCGATGACTCTGAATGAGGTGGGGGAACAATTTAAATCATTTCAATTCTAGTTCAGAATCTGTAATAAAGAGAAATAAGATTCCATAATTAGAGATCTGCCGTTCCTCTGGTCAGCAAACTGAGTTCATAACTGATAGTGAAGTTCATATAGAAATGCACAAAACTGCCAATTACTGAACATGCAAAAATATGAACAAAAACTGGTTGTTAATCAAAGGCAAAATGCACTCACTGTGTAAAAGGCATACATAAATGCACTTATCAGGAACAATATGCCTTAATATAGATACATATTTTAACAGGGACACGTGGAAGAACAAAGGCCAGAGTCCTATTTTGGGTCTTCATACATGTAAATGTGGTTGTATAAACTGCAGTAATGAATTGCCAATAACTAATGGCTAAGAAGTTATTGCTCACATTCCTGCTCTCACACAATTAGCACATAACTAAGAATGTAAGTGGCAACTCATAAATTAGCTGCAATTCACTCTCACAATGTATGTAACTACATTTCCCCTTGTGTAATCCACAACACAGTTTTGGCTAAGGTCTTGCAGCATGATGTGGAGCAAAGATGGGAAGAAACTGTAGGTGAGATTTGGAGAAACACAGTAAGGGCCTAAGCACACCTGCCAAAAGAGCCCCGGTTATACCAATTCTTTCCATACTTCTGTTGTACTGATACATTTATTTTTGTGGTCACATGGTATATATCCTGGTGGGAGCATTCCCATTGTTTTTAACTGTATCAATTCATTTCTTTCTATTTGAACCATTATAGCAGGCTACACTACTCTTAATTTTCTATTGATTCATTTTTTTCTACTGTTTCTTGGGGCAATCAGGACCCCCTTATCCTTTTTTAAAAAATAACAAAAGTGATGCATCAGTAAGAGAGGTCAGAGCCTTCTCTGCTTTGCCCTTCCCTCCTTTACTCACTTTACTTGATAAAGGTTTAAAGAGAGAGAGAGGAGAAATAAGAAATGCCTCTGCTCAGCCCTCTTTCAAAGCGAGTGGGGGAAGGTTGTCTTTTTTTAGCTGTCTCCTGCTGCTTTTGCTAGCAGCAGAGGTTGTTACTTCACTACCTACCTAAGGTATTGCCTATCTTGTTACAAGTCAATCTGTCAGTATACCTTTAAAATAATTTTTTTAAGGAACAAGCACAGTGGCCATGAAGTGGCCACAGTGCCCAGACACCTGACCCATTTCCAAAGGAAATAAATGATAAGGAATGAAGTGATTCACCATTGGTACAGAATGAAACCACCCTCCTGGAAAAGGGAAAATAAAACAGAAATAAACCGCTGGCCAGGAAAATGAGTTGATCATGTCCTTGTATCGTGTGCACAGGAATTTATGAAATGATCTTTAAAAACAGGCAAATGGTAAAAATTGGCGTTCATTTGGGCAGATGTGATGATGAAGATTTGAGAGATTTTAATGTACCTATTGGAGAGCTGCTGCTCTTTTATTATTATTATTATTATTATTATTATTATTATTATTATTATTATTATTATTATTATTATTATTATTATTATTATTATTATTATTATTATTATTATTATTATTATTTTGATTTTGATTTTGATTTTGATTTTGATTTTGATTTATACGCCGCCTATCTGGGTGACTCGATTACTTAACCAGAGTAGTTGATATTGGACACGATGGACAAACAGCCTGGACCAGTATAAGTCAATTCCTTTCTTTCCTAATGCTTACTCTGCAACCTTCATTTAAAATGTAACAGGTTTTCCCTGGAACATGTTTCCAATTTTAATTCTGAGCTGAGGTGGAGGAAAATAAAACAGTCTGATATCTGAGAAACACTAGCCTGGTCAATACCGATGTCTAAACCCTCATATTTTAAATCTTCATTAGGTTTCCGTTCATACTCACTTAATTCTTTCAAGCGGTGTTCTAATATTCAACTACCACTTTTCAAAGTGTCTGTTGGATTCGAGGATCACTTTGGGAAAGAACGATCATTAACTATCTGAATTAGAGAGCAGCCATAACTTCTTGACAGCCCCATTCTCAGGAGACCATTCTCATTCCTCTGCTGCTTCCTTATTCATTCTTCATTTATTAGAACTGTATAAAATGCTTCGTTACATGGGCTTCACTTTCTGTGCTAAAGAATGGTGTATTTTTAGCTAATCACCTCTTTTTTACCAACTAGGAAGAGAGGAGGAAATAGTAGCATTTAAACAGCAATATAAGTCATCAGGAATCAGATGGGGCCTGAGGAATGACATGGCTTATAAGGAAACAAAATGAAAGTGGTCGAACAAAGAGAAAACAGAATGAAACTGAGTGTAGTAAAACTTGAAGTCACAGGAAATGTGAATGTGCAAAGAGGCAAAATATAGGGCCAATGAGGTACAAGTGCAATCTGAATAAATAAAGCAGTAGTCCAATGGAATGGCGTTATGAGAGTCATGTCCTGTTTGTGGCCTTTCCATAGGCTATTGGTTGGCTACAAATGAATGATTTTGTAGAGTTGCAACAGCCCGTCCTCTGTTGCAGACATTGTGAAATTTCTGGAAGCATTATTCACAGCAGAGGAATCTGTTGGCCCTCACCAGGAGAAGGAAAGGCCGGAGTCAAAGATGTTTCTTCTTCCACAGGGACCTATTCCAACAATCAAGATTGTGCCCTCAACTTCCAAGGTGACCCCCTATCCTTATTTTGAGCTCCAGGGTGGGCTCCTATATCACTTTTCCTCTTGAGGAGAGGGCCCTGTAGAGTCCTGGTTTGTAGTCCCCTAGAAACTGTCAGAGGCAGTCCTCAAAGTAGCCCACGACTTACCTGCCATTGGCGACCTGGACATTAAAAAGAACCTTGGCCCACATCCTGTGAAGATTTTATTGGCTAGGGGTGTATAAGCAAGCAGCTTGCTATTATCAGTCTTACCCTATTATCAGCATGTGAAGGCATTTCACTTTTGCTTCCCTAGGCTTTCATGAGGTTTTCACCCTTTGAACTCCTATACAGCAGGGAGCTATGGGGCCTCCTGGTTCTGCTCAAAAAGTGGTGGGAGGACAGCCCTGACTAGCCATGGCCCTAGAGATGAGGCAGCATTTCTGCACAGTGGCCAGTTTGGCTAAGGATACCTGGAGTAGGATGCAGTGAGTGCAGAAGTTCTTCTGTGATACAAAAATGAGGCCCCAATAATTCTTCTCGGACCAGAAGGTGTTGCTCCTCCTTGCCTTGGACACAACCAAATTATTTGCCCAATGGCATGACTTTTTGAGGTGGAATGATGGGTTGTGCTATTAACTACGAGATCTGCATGCCCAGCCACCGAAAGACTCTGCAGATATTCCACATGAACTTCATAAAAGAAGGGAAGACGCAGGAGGCCATTTTAGGGTTATGAAGGATAGAGGTTTGGACCCAGAGGCAGGCCCTCTAGAATAGGGCAAGAGTAAGGGTTTATACTTTGGAAATAACTTGCCCAATACCCAATGAGCCAGGTACGGGAGTTGGAAGACACATTTTGGGATGTCTTCTCCCCTAATCCCAGCCGGACCACGTTCACAGAACATGCTCTTGTCTTTGACCCAGCGCTGGTGGCATATGTCCCAGGGTGAATCTGGTCCTGGCAGCTACAGAAGGTCACAGACGAGAAAGTGGTGGATAGCATTCTTTGCCTGGGGGTGACAGAGCCTTGTGGAGTCCTTAGAGAAGCCAGACAGTGTTAGTGCCAAAACTGGGGCCATCTTAGCATAGATCTGAGATGGGAAGGAGCACACACCCAAGAGAGAAATTGATCCCCTGGGGGCAGAAATATATCACCATAAAAAGAGAGGTGCTAACCATATGCTGGGCAATGAGTACATTACGGTATAACCTTTTGGACTTGCCTTTTACATTGGTAACAGACCATGTTCCTCTCAACATTTTGAAAAGGTGAAGGACATGAACCTTAACTGACTCACTGGCATTTAGCATTACAACTTACCTTTATGGTGCAATGTCAAAAAATAAAGGTCCACTCTAATTTTGATTATTTTTTCCTATGGGGTCCTTAGACATGCCTCAGAAGGAAGAGGCAATGGCTCACTTGATGGGGGGGGGCTTTTAGGGGGCATAGCCAGTACACCTGGTGGGCTGTCTGCCTTCCCTCTGCATGGCTGGAGTGTGCTCTGTGCTTGCCGGAAGACAGGGATGAGGAAAGCCCAGGCGTCACTTGGGCGTGGGAAGACAGGAAGCAGCTGGTCGAAGGGAAAGAGGGCTCCTTGGCAGCATTAAAGGAGTGTGGGGTCTTTTGGGTTTGCAGTGCCAGGTGAGGGGTTGGGTGAAGAGGAGACCTAGGAGTCTGCAGGTGATGAAACCTATCCACTGCAGGTAATGAGAGTTGGCCAAGGACAATAATCCTTGGCAGGAGTCTCTCAGCTGCTTCCCAGTGGATAGGGACAGAGATACCCAAAATCCCATTTCTGGGAGAGGCACCAGCTCCACCAACTCTGTGGCACCTGAGACAGCCAACAGGTCCAAAAGCACCCACCTCCACTCCGCTGAGGTACTGGCGGTACACACACTAGTGAGAAAGGAGGAGGAGGCTTCGCAAAGGTTAGGACAGCAGCTGATGCCTACCCTCAGCTTCTACTGGCTCTTGCTGAAAGACTCCAAGTTGATCCCTGAACAGGGCTTGTTTACTACAAGAACTGCCTTAGTAACAAGGGACTAGTGTGGGAACCTCAATTTATTGGGGGCAGTGACAGGAGAGCAGTAACAAGGAACCACTGTGCAAATCACATTATTTAATGAAGAGCCATCTCACCAGCAGCCTGGAACTGGTGGAATTCTTGACAGGAGGCCCCAAAGCCACCAGCCTGGCCAGGCGTGGGAGTAGCACCACTCCCACATTTCCAGAGTAAAGTAAAAGCAAACCAAAGTGTGCTGCCTATATACTGCCCCATAGTGTTTAAAACACTCTCTAGGTGGTTTTTAATTAAATTATACAGGCTACACATTGCCACACCCACCCACCCCAGAGAGCTGGGTATTCATTTTACTGACCTTGGCAAGATGGACAGCTGAGTCAACCTCGAGCCAGCTGTCAGAATCTGCTGGGATTGAAAGCTGATTGTGAACAGAGTTTCGACTGTAATATTATCTATCTATCTATCTATCTATCTATCTATCTATCTATCTATCTATCTATCTATCTATCTATCTATCTATCTATCTATCTATCTATCTATCTATCTATCTATCTATCTATCTATCTATCTATCTATCTATCTATCTATCTATCTATCTATCTATCTATCTATCTTATTTATTTATTTTTTTTATTATTATTTTTATTTATATCCCGCCTATCTGGTCGTGTCAGGACCACTCTAGGCTATTTATTTATTTGATTTGATTTATATCCCGCCCATCTGGTATATTTATACCACTCTGAGCCACGAGGAGAGGAACATGGCCATGAAGCTCCTTTGTAAGAGACTGACTGAAAATATTCTATTCTAATCCAGTTCCTTGCCATAGGATGTGGTAATGGCATCTGGATGCCTTTAAAAGGGGATTGGACAGATTCTGGAGAAAAAGTCAGTCACAGTTTACAAGCCATGATGGGGATTTACAATCTCCAGCCTTTGAAGGAAGGTACCTCCAAATGCCAGATGCAGGGGAGAGGGTATCAGGAGACAGGTCTCTAGTTGTCTCGTGTGCTCCCAGAAGCATCTGGTGGGGCCACTGTGAGATACAGGAAGCTGGACTTATTTGAAAATCCCTGAGAAATGGTAGCCTAGTATTAGAAGTTAGACATGTAAATTACTTAACCTCACCTCAACCTGTGCCCAGCTTCAGTTCTGCTTGCTTTGTAGGGAAGCTTAGTCAGGCTCAGGAAGGGTGCCAGAACTGATCTAAAATGGCACACTTTGGATTGAGCTGAAAGGTTTGTCTGAATCATATGTAAGTCTTGATCACAGCAAGAAGTTTACAATCAAGAAATCTTATGCTACCTTACTCATCCACTTCTAGAATTCAGTATCTGCCTTAGGAGCCAGTTATTCCTATCAGGACCTCCCTGAACATGCCAAATGAATGCAAAAATAAATATAATTTAAAGATTTCTTGAGATCAAGTAGGCTTTGTCTTGTGTGTGTGTGTGTGTGTGTGTGTGTGTGTGTGTGTGTGTGTGTGTGTGTGTGTGTGTGTGTACTTGCACTGCCGTTAGTTTGTATTTTGAACATGAGTCCAACCCGTGTCCTAAGCAAGCTTGTTTTAGTCTCACACTTTCTGCTGCCTGGCAGAAATATTTTGTTTTTGCATCGGCTGTTTGGAAATCCTTCATTTTGCCAGCTGATGAAAAACAGTAAGGCAACCAAGATATAGTGAGGAAGGATCATATTTTTGTACATCTTTAGCTTATGCTGGCCTATATACCAAACAACTGAAAGAAGAACTGCAAATATGCATGCCTTCTTAGTAAAGTTAGGCAGCACAATAAAAAGCTGGAAGATTTTAAAGCAGAAAGATAAACAATCAAACCACATGTAGAAATATTCATTCTCTTTACCCAGCTGTGAATTTGTCTGATGTTCACCGATACTGTATTTCTTCCTTTTAGCGATTTGATTTATTTATTAATTTTGTCCCTGCAACCCTAGGTCACTGAACACTTTTAATTGACGAGTTCTCATTCACTCACGAAAATCATCTCTTGTGAACTTTCTCTCGCAGGTAAGTATTGAAATGAAGAGAAGCAGGGCAGAGAGAGGAAAGTGTATTAAAAATGAAGTAAGGAGAAGAAACGGGCATGGTGAGAATGCACGACTCCCCCTCCTTCTCTTTCAGTTCTAGCTTTATTGCTTACACACACATTCCTTTTTTAGATACCTGCAAAGGAAAATCTCTTAAAATATTCTTCACCCAGTAATTATGTATAATGTTGCAATTACTTTTCTCAAAGCAACTAAGTGGCAGGTGGGGAAAAAAAATTAAACCCACTTAGGCGAAACAGGTTCGGAAGAACTGCAAATGAACTGAAATTATATCAGTGGTTTCCTCTACATTTGAAAGTGCAAAAATGAAAAGTATTTTGTAAGTTTTCTGCCTTTGCTGTCCTTTCCATATCAATTAGGCGGCATTTTCAGTCATTTTTCCAATCAATGAAGTTTTCAATAGATTCCCCCAAAAAAGGGTTACAGCCAGGAGTGTGCACAGGATCAGCAAATTAGATCTGCCCACAGTCTCATTACTGCTACAGCATTTCACGAAATACTGAGAACAGTGTTGAGATTTCCGATTTATCTACATAGGACATTTACTTGCATTTTCTGGCCTGGATATGAACAGCAGCTAAACCGTGTAACTCCCAGTCTTTGAAAGAAGATAAATTATATTAAATAAGATAAATTAAATTGGTCTGGTATTTATGAAAAAGCCTGTGGGAATGCAAGGTCAAGAGGGGTTGCAACCATTATCTCTAAGAAAAGTAATTTTAAAGTGAATAAAGGGGGAAAAAGATAGTAAAGGTATATAATGTTACAAGGAGTAATGGAAAGAGAGGATTATACTCTAATAAATGTTTACAGTCCGAATGGAAATCAAACTAAGGCTTGGTTATACATTGTAATAATCCTGTTTTTGTATCAGTTTTAGCTTGCTTGAAATTGATTTAAACATATCCACCTTCACAACATACAGCTAAGCATACAACAATTTGGTCGGAAAGGAAGGTTTTAAAAACATCCATGAGGTTTTTTCTTAATATTTTGAATCTATTCTAATCATGCTTTTTTTACAAGTGGATTTTGATCTGTGTACTTGGCCTTGGAATAATTTGTGTCTGTGGGATTTATCAAGTATTAGATGCCAGGTCATGGGTTTCAGGCTGCAGGATACTCTGAAGTCCAAACTGATATATATATATACACACACACACACACACACACACACGTGTGTGTGTGTGTGTGTGTGTGTGTGTGTGTGTGTGTGTGTGTGTGTGTGTGTGTGTGTCTCCTAGGACAAAAAGCAGAAGAAAATGGCTTTTTGGCATGATGACCCAGAAAAACCAGAAGTTGGAGTGCCAAGGTGCTAATTTGCTAAAAAAAAAAAAAATTAAAGTTTTAAAGCCTATGTAGCCCCCTTGATGATATACAAGATAACTTACAATCTGAATGAAAGTTGTCCCAGGGGGACACACACACCAACAGGAAAACCACATGACTTTAAACCAACTTCAGAAACCCTGATTCATTTCAACAGAACATGCACACCCTACTTCTTCAAGGACATGTTTAAGGAATTGGAGGAAATAATGAAAGATTCATAAGAAGAGATGGTATAAATTTCAAAACGCTGAAGAGCTGAGAATTCCTAATGCAAGGTTATACTTTATAGCCATTCAATTAAGACATGTGCTAGATATTAGAATTCACTGTAATTAACTAATTTCCCTGAATACAGAAATATAAGAATTAGATTTGAACCTTGTAAATATTCATTTTTATACAAGATGATAAAAGTATAGTAAAAAATATAGAATATCTCTTCGTTAAAATATGCTTTAAATCTGGAACAGATAAACAAAAATATTTATTCCACCAGTTTCTCCATTGTATCCAGAGGCAGAGTTGGATAAATTCCCAGAAAATATGAAAGAATGGATTGAGATTTTACTAAGAAAGACACATTATTCAAATATAAGATTGGTTCCATTCTAAAGGAAATCAACCCTGAGAGCTCACTGTAAGGACAGATCCTGAAGCTGAGGCTCCAATACTTTGGCCATCTCAGGAGAAGAGAAGACTCCCTGGAAAAGACCCTAATGTTGGGAAAACGTGAAGGCAAGAGGAGAAGGGGACGACAGAGGACAAGATGGTTGGACAGTGTCATCGAAACTACCGACATGAATTTGACCCAACTCCGGGAGGCAGTGAAAGACAGGAGGGGCTGGCATGCTCTGGTCCATGGGGTCACGAAAAGTCGGACACAACAACTAAACAACAAAAAGATTGCTTAGAAAAAAATAGGGAATAAAGAGTAAATGTAAAAAAAATTATAGGAATAGATAAAATATCTTAGTATAATATTATTCAATTAGAGCAACGAAAAAAGGATTGGGGGGAAAACAGTAAATGTGGACAAGTTGTGGAATTTGAAAAGATTATATTACAAAAGGAAAGTCCAGGTGAAAATAAAAGAAAGACAGGAACAGTAAGTGTGCCTGCGTTCAGAGGGAACCAGAGACCATCTGCCAGCCACAGCCCACTGGGTGAGAGGCAGTGGAACTGTGGTTGGACCCCTGCTGGCTGCCAGCTCTTTCTCAAGGGAGCTGGCTCAGCCTTCCTCTGTGCCTGCAGGATCAGGCCCTGCTGCTCCTGGCTGCCTCACCCCTCCTTTCAGCATGAGCCACATGGCTGGGGGGGGGGGGAGAGAAGGGGCTTTAGAAAGGTTTTATTTAATATATTTTTAAAACTTATTTTAAGTTGTGATTAATTGCCATCAATTAAGAAAAGACCCATAGTGGATTTTAGGGAACAGGAAGGGGGGTGTTGGAGGGGGCAGCCATTGAGGTGGTGCTGGGTAGGGGAAGGAATGGTGGTGGGGGTAGAACATGCCCGCATAGGAGAAGAGAGGTTAGATATCTTACATCTATCCCCTCTTCTAGTCCTACCTCCAACCAGATGGTATCAGGTGACCATATCAGCAAACCCTCGAGCCACACGGTGCTGTTGATGAACGCCAGGTCAGTACAAAATAAAACTGCCCTCATCCATGTTGTAATTCTGGATGAGGGGGCTGACCTGGCGTGCATTACTGAGACCTGGTTGGAGAGGAGGGTGGTGTTCCCTTCTCCCAGTTGTGCCCGCCTGGGTACTCGGTCCAGCAACAATGTCGCTTGGAGGGTTGGGGAGGGGAAGTTGCTATAGTCTGTAGGAGTTCTATCTCCTTGACCAGGCTTCCTATCCCTTTGAGAGGAGGTCTTGAGGGCCTGTATTGTATGTTGGGCTTGTGAGACAGATTAGGGATTCTGTTGGTGTATCGTCCACCCTGCTGCGTACCAACGTCTCCCTGCCTGAGCTGATGGAGGTAGTCTTGGACCTGGCGTTGAGGACTCCCAGGTTGTTGGTGCTGGGGGACTTCAACATCCATGCCGAGGCTGCCTTGATGGGGGTGGCTCAGGACTTCATGGCCACCATGACAACCATGGGGCTGTCTCAATGTGTCATCGGCCCGACGCATGAGAAGGGCCATACCTTGGACCTGGTTTTCTCAACGGGACTGGAAGATGGTGGTTTGGATGTGGAGGGGCTGGTTGTGACCCCATTGTCATGGTCAGACCACTTCCGGGTCAAGTTTAGTCTATTAGCTTCTTCTCCCCTCTGCAAGGCTGGGGGATCTATTAAGATGATCTGCCCTCGGAGACTAATAGATCCAGATGGATTCCTGAATGCTCTGGGGGAGTATCCGTCTGATATGGTCGGCGCTCCTGTCGAAGCTCAGCTCACCCTATGGAATAGGGAGATGACCCGGGCAGTTGACACGATTGTGCCTAAGCACCCTCTCCCTGCTCGCCAAGCCCAGACAGCTCCTTGGTATACTTCTGAATTGCGGGCGATGAAGTGAGAGGGGAGATGGCTGGAGCGCAGGGGGAGGAAATCCCAGTGGGAGTCTGATTGAACATGGCTTAGAGCCCATTATCGGGCCTATTTCGTGGCAATACGGCTGGCGAAATGGCAATATTTCTCCAGTCGTATTGCTTCCTCAGAATGTCATCCAGCAGAGCTGTTTCGGGTGGTCCGAATCTTCTCTAACCGGGAAATCCAGTGGAGGTCCCGGACTGCTCATCAGCTCGCTGTGATGAGTTTGCCATCCATTTTGAAGGAAAAATCGCTCAGATTCGCAGTGGGTTGGACTCCACAGTTACTGCAGAATCAGAGGATCTGTCCAGTGTGCCGTGCTTATCTATCTATCTATCTATCTATCTATCTATCTATCTATCTATCTATCTATCTATCTATCTATCTATCTATCTATCTATCTATCTATCTATCTATCTATCTATCTATCTATCTATCTATCTATCTATCTATCTATATCTATCTATCTATCTATATCTATCTATCTATCTATCTATCTATCTATCTATCTATCTATCTATCTATCTATCTATCTATCTATCTATCTATTATATTTATTATATTTATTATATTTATTAAATTTATACCCTGCCCATCTATACCCAAGTCTACTCTGGGTGACTAACAATAAAAAATGGCCTAAAAGCGATATAATAAGGTCAAGTATTAATGGATGAGTTTCAATTGTTGAGACCTGAGGATGTGGACAGGGTGCTTGGATCTGTCTGTTCTACCACCACTCTGCTCGACCCTTGCCCATCCTGGCTAATTGGAAGATCAGTCAGGGGGGTTCGCACCTGGGTCCAGGAGGCTGTGAATGCCTCTTTCAGAGAGGGAGTGGTCCCTACCACCTTGAAAGAGGTGGTAATTCGACCACTCCTTAAAAAGCCTAACCTGGACCCAAGTGGCGAACCTCCCTTATTTGGGCAAAGTGTTGGAGCGGGTTGTGGCTGGGCAACTCCAGGCACTGCTGGATGAAACAGATTTTCTGGATCCATTTCAATCGGGTTTCAGGCCGGGTTTTGGTACAGAGACTGCCTTGGTCGCCCTGTACGATGACCTTTGCCTGGAGAGAGACAGGGGGAGTGTGACCCTGTTGATACTCCTGGACCTCTCAGCGGCTTTTGACACCATCGACCATGGTGTCCTTCTGGATAGGCTGGCTGGGTTGGGAGTTGGGGTCACTGCTTTACGGTGGTTCCGCTCCTTCCTGGCTGACTGTGTCCAGAGGGTGGTGCTGGGGGACAGTTGCTCTGCCCCATGGCAGTTATGTCATGGGGTTCCTCAGGGCTCAATACTGTCCCCCATGCTGTTCAACATCTACATGAAACCGCTGGGAGAGGTCATCAGGAGGTTTGGGCTGAGGAGTCAGCAATATCCTGATGATACTCAGCTCTACCTCTCGTTTTCCACCAAGCCAGGTGAGGCAGTTTCTGTGCTGAACTCATGTCTGGACCTGATAATGGACTGGATGAGGGTTAATAAATTGAAACTCAATCCTGACAAGACGGAAGTGCTATTAGTGGGTGCTTCACCGGACAGGCTGGAGGGCCATTTCCCTGCCCTGAATGGGGTTACACTCCCCCTAAGGGACAGGGTCCGCAGCTTGGGGCTGCTCCTGGACCCCAGTCTAACACTGGAAGCCCAGGTGGACTCGGTGGCCAGGGGCGCCTTCCTTTAGCTGCGGAAATTATACCAGCTATGGCCCTATCTGGACGAGCAGAGTCTCATGACAATTACACATGCACTAATAACATCCCGTATAGATTACTGCAATGCGCTTTACGTGGGGCTGCCTTTGAAGACGGTCCAGTGACTGCAACTGGTCCAGAATCGAGCTGTGCGGCTGGTGAGTGGTGCAGCTGCCAGGGAACATATCAAGCCGATTCTGTATAAGTTACACTGGCTACCAGTTGCTGCCTGGGCCCAATTCAAAGTGCTTGTTTTGACATATAAAACCCTAAATGGCTTGGGCCCTGGATACCTGAATGACCGCCTCCTTCCATATGAGCCTACCCGGCAGTTAAGATCTAGCCAGGGGGCCCTTTTGAAAGAGCTGTCCCTCAAGGAGGTAAGAGGGACGGCTTGCAGACAAAGGACCTTTTCGGCAGCTGCCTCCCGACTATGGAATGCCCTCCCGACTGAGATTTGTCTGGCGCCGACACATTTCAGTGCCAGGTCAAAACCTTCCTGTTCCAGAAGACTTTTAATTGAAATAATATTAGCTGTGGGTCCGATGGCAATTTATATATATATATTAATTGTATTTTAATTGTTCTAAATTTTATTGTATTTTAAATGTTGTAAGCTGCCCAGAGACCTTTGGGTAGTGTGGGCGGCATATAAATTAAATAAATAAATAAAATAAAATAAAATAAAATTTACAAAATATTTTTGAAAGCAGATCAGGAGAATTTACTTAAAACATTATGAGAAGAAATAAGTAACAGTGTTTGAAAAAACCTATGTAATATTAGAATCTATTTCAGTAGAGATAAAACAAAAATTTAATAAATTGGTTTGGAGATTATACTTAACACCAATGAAACTAAATCAAATAAATTCCAATTATTTTAAGATGTGCTGGAGAGGTTGCCAAAAACTGGTACAGTACAGTGGTGCCCCGCACAGCGAGGTTAAACCATTCCGGATTAACCTTCGCTGTGGGAAACATCGCACTACGGAACACAAAAAGGCATTGGAACGCATTAAACAGCGTTTAATGCGTTCCAATGCCATAGAATACTCACTGTTGTGCGATGTTTCCCAGGGGCGCGCAGCCATTTTGGGGCTTCCGCAGCGTTTTTGCGCACTCCCCTTGCTTACCAAGGGCGCGAAAACGCTGCGCCCCAGCCCCTTTCAGCTGTTGTGGTGGCCATTTTGAAGCCGCGGAACAGCTGATTGTCGGGTTGCAAAGCGAAGGTCAGTAAGCGAGCAGCTTACTGACCTTCGTTCTGCGATTTCCCGCCTATACGGGCATCGTTTTGCGATCGCATTTGCAATCACAAAAACAGCCTCGTAGAGCGAATTCATCGCTCTACGAGGCGCCCGTTGTGCGAGGCACCACTGTACTTATTTTCATATGTGGTGGGAATGTGGGAGTATCAGAATGCTGAAAACTGATTAAAAAAATAATAAGTAAATTAAACTTAGCTGTATGTCCTAAAATAACACTTTTATCAATATTTGAAAAGGAAGAATGTAATCAAGCAACTAAAGAATTGATTTCTAACATGTTAACAGCAGCAAGACTGATTATAGCCAGAACATGGAAAATAAGACATAACAATTGGTACAAGCAAGTGTGGAATATAGCTATCAATGCTTGATAAGCTAATATGTGATATTAAAGTCAAGAAGGAAATAGAGGGTGACTAGATGGTCACCCTTTTCTCATGAGAAGAGAAAACTCCTTGGAAAAGACCTTGATGTTAGGAAAGTATGAAGGCAAGAGGAGAAGGGGACAACAGAGGATGAGATGGTTGGACACTGTCATTGAGGCAACCAAAATGAATTTGACACAACTCCGGGAGGCAGTGGAAGATAGGAGGGCCTGGTGTGCCATGGGGTCACGAAGGGCCATGGGGTCACGAAGAGTCAGACACGACTAAACGACTAAACGACGAGATGGTCAAATACCACAGGATTTCCTCTGCTTATAAAGTGAGTGACTGAAAACTTTTTTTCTGTCTGCCTGAGATACAAGGCTGAATTGAATTGGTTCCCCCTATTTAAAGTGAAATAGGCTTTTTAAATTTGCCTCCAGAAGGCTGGATTCAATAGTGTTTTCCCCTCTGCAGGCATGTCTTTTGGTGGTGTTTTCTTGCTTTTCAGGGCAGTGATAACATGCCCCACCATCATTCCTTTTCCCCACAGTCCTCCAATGTATTGCAGTAAGAATTTGCCCAAAAAAAGGGGGCCGTGGAGAAACAGGAATTAAGTAGGATTAAATTAAATAGAAATTATACTTTTGCTCTTTGCTGTATCAGCAGTGAGGCATTGCATTAATATAATACTTTATCACTAGATTCCTCTGTACCTACAAACACAGACATTCACAAATGGTGCAAAATAAAGGTGTTTGGAATGTTTCTGTAACCATAAAAGGAAAAGTGGGGTGGGTCCAAAGGAAGGAAGGAACTAAGGAGGTGTGTGGGCAGAACTGCAGTTTGCATTTCAAACAACATGAATGGGGAACTCACCAATCTATCTATAGCCCTTGTGTGCCCACTTTTTACAATCTGCAATGTAATGCAGGGTGTGAATCAAATTGCATCAAAGCCAGATCCTTCTGATTCAGCTCTGCAGTGTAGCTACCTAAACCACTTGGCTAATACACTTGGCATTTAAAGGGTATAAAGTAAGCTCTACAGAAAAGAGGATGCACTTCTGCACTGACACAAGGTACATACTTTTATTCTCAAGTATCTACCCAATGACATTCTAAAAACATCCAATTGTTTCAGAAATCTGATATTCCATCCTCTCTTCTCTTGATAACAGCTAAATCCAGAAAGGTACAGCTGTATCTATTCTATAACAGAAGCAAGTTGTTCATTTGAGCTGTATGGAATAGGGTACAGACATCTTGTAATAGGACACTCTTTTCTGTAAATGCATTTTGGCACAAGTTCTTATTTCGGCGGTTTGAGGCATTGGGGTGGATCCAGGTGGTGTTAGGGTGACAGGCAAGACCTGTTGCCTCTAGCTATTAAGAGATTGCCCCCAAGGAGAACTGGGGCAGGGCATGGATTAGCCTAGCTCTGGGGACAGAGGATTGCTTCTGTCACCAGGTGGCAGGGAACAACAGAATGGCATACACCTATGTGGTCTCCATGGACTGTCATTCCTTGTGACATCCCTCAGTGAACTGCTGATGGATGGTGATGGAATCTAGAAGCAGTCAGGTCTCTCAATGCACTGGTTCACCCTCCGACGCTGGGCCAGAGAAGCTGCTCCTGAAATGAATATAAGTTGTGTCTTTCCCTTCCAGAGGTGTGGCAGTGTGTTTTATTATTCATATGTCAGGTAGCCTGGGCATGCTCACTCCTAGACACACAAATGGGAGGAACATACATAGGCTTCATGACATAATGATAAAATCTTTAAAAGTTGCCTTTAAAATGCTGTTCTTTAAATGACTCAGTATAATGAGTCTAATGGTTTCTAATGTTTTCCAAATTTTGACATTTATTCAGTTTGTATGATTGTGGTGGCCTCTGTTGTTTAGTTGTTAAGTCATGTCCGACTCTTATGACCCTATGAACCAGAGCATGTCAGGCCCTCCTGTCTTCCATTGCTTCCTGGAGTTTGGTCAAATTCATGTTGGTTGCTTCGATGACACTGTTCAACCATTTGGTCCTCTGTTGTCCCCTTCTCCTCTTGCCTTCACATTTTCCCAACATCAGGGTCTTTTCCAGGGAGATTTCTCTTCTCATGAGATGGCCAAACTATTGAAGGCTCAGCTTCAGGATCTGTCCTTCCAGTGAGCACTCAGGATTGATTTCATTCAGAATGCATAGGTTTTATGTCCTTGCAGTCCAGGGGACCCTCAAGAGTCTCCTCCAGCACCACAATTCAAAAGCATCAATTCTTCGGCAGTAAGCCTTCTTTATGGTGGCCTTAGAATTGGGATATTCTGTTCTCAAGGTAGTGATCAGCAAGTTACCAATTACTGAATAATTGCTAAGCCAGATAAAGTCTCCAAACATCCTGTTGGAGCTTTTATTGGCTCCATTCCCATTTGAACTGTAATAATTGTTGTACAGTTATTAGATCCAATCTGCCTTGGGCGGACAAAACACAATAGTCACACTTGCATTTTGGACCTTTCTCTGATTGCTTTTTAATCCCTGGAATACTAATAACATCCACCTAATTATATTGTAGGCCGTGCATTAAGGAGCATTCGGAGGGATCTCACTTATTCTTGATGAAGGACAGATTTCTATAGTTTGTAACAGTGTGTTTTGCCTACAAGTGGCCTGTGTGTCACTGCAGTTGTCATCCCCTATTGTCTGATGTTTCCTTTCAATGCACAATTTCTTCTCTAACATATTAGGAAAGAATAACTTTCCAGGAAAACTGAAAACCAAAAATGGCTATATGTTGATGTATGAAGGACATTGTTTATCAAGATCAGTAACTAGGCAATCCAGAATTAATACGTGGAATTGTTCGCCCATCAATTTGTTATGATTTCCACTACTGGATAATCTAGCAGTTTATTTCCAACTGCCCCTATCTCTTACTCTAAGATATATATTCTTTCTTGGAAAACACAGGGTGAGGTACACATTTCACTTCTTTTCTAATTCAGTCTTGATCCTGAGTTTTAAGAATACTCAGCTGCGACACATTCATACTCTTTGTGTCTCAAGAGTACCAGTAGTGTAGGAGATCGGTGCAAGGCATTCCTTCCCAGAGACCACCCCACAGTGAGATGTCAAGAAAACTCAAAGTCCTTTCCCCATGGCCACATCTTTCCATAACACAACAATACCCTGATGAGCTAGAAATCAGGCCAATAGGGCACAAGCTAGACAGTACCTTTGTTGTGGCTTCAGAAAAGAAAACAGAAGCTGTCAAGCTGGCATGGTTTAGAGTGGGGGAGGGTGACTACAATGGGCTTGATTTAGTGGCTACTTGAAATATTGGACTAAAGCACTTCCAATGTCACTGCTGAAGAATTTGTTCTTAGGGAATATAATCATGGTTATTTTAAGACTCTCTTTGGAAAGAGAATGATGTGGAAATGTTCACATGAACTTTTAAGAAATAAACCAGGGTGAGCTTTGACTTCCAGATACCATTGCTGTGGGAAGCTTGGTTCCAGAAGAGCAAGCATCAGTTGTCTGAACTTGGTTTGTGAGAAGGAGACAAGAGATAGTAACCAAACGTAGATGGCAAAATTTGATAATGAGCAAGTCACTGCTTTTAAACTGGGATTGGACTGTAACCATGTGGTTTCCAATCCTAAGGCAATTTTAAGCTGTCAATGGATTTACAGGAAGAAAAGGTTTTCAGTCTCTTAAATCAGAAGATCCACTATTCTGCCTTATCCCCCGATTTAAGGTTGTTCCAAGTTACAGCTGCTATTGGCAAATTGGGAATGGACTAAACTGAGCTGGGGCTTTATCTTTAAACCTGAAGCATTAACTCTTCAACATAGCAAAGTTTTCTGTTAAAACCACTTGCAAGTCCATTCTGTTGGCAAGCTGCCCACTTACACTGTTGATAACAACTATCCATACTGACTGAAAGAAGCAAATGGAGAAAATAGGGTATATTTTGTATAAGGGACCTCAACCAACCTAATACTTTGTGCATAGTCCCATGTTCAGTTGTGTCAAATGTTCAGTTTGCCTCAGCTGACCTTGCTGGGAACTACCGTATATATTAGCATTGTCTTTCTACCACCATTTTATAGCTCTCTTCTGTAGAAAGCATCTGCAATTGATTGCAGTGGCTCCCATCAACCCCCCCCCCTTTTTTGTAAAAATCATAGAATGTCTATTCCCAAGCAGGACTGCTCATCCTACCCATTCCTCCCAGGCAGGATGGCTGAGGATGTTGACTCCCAAGAGAGGTCCACATAGAAAAAACAAGGAACAAGGCCTTCTCAGTGGTCACTCTTCAACTGTGGAATGAGTTACCACCCAACCATCATTCACCTGGTCCCTTAACTGAGTATCTTCAAGAAACAGTGTAAGACCTGGTTATTCAGGCAGGCATTTCAAAATATTCCATCTATGGATCTCATCTAAATTGCTTCTACAGCCAAAATACTGTAAAATTGCTACCAATTTAAATGTTTGGCTGTAATTTACTATGTTGTAGTATGTATTTTAATAGTTTATTATTTCTTTTATATAAGTTGTATCTCTGTTGTTTTATGATTTATGATCATAATTTGATTTTGATTGTTTTTATGTTGTAAACTGCCAAGAGTGGCCTTCAACTAGATGCGCAGTATAGAAACTGAATAAAGAAATAAAATAAATTAATAGAATTAGAATGAGAATTAGCAGAATGCAGTTCTTTTAACTTCAGCATATCTGAGTGTGAATTTTAATTTTGGTTCCTGTATAGCTTGTCTCTTTTCTTTTCCTTAAAAAAAAATCAAAAGTCTCCACACATGCACTATAAGATCTATCAGCAAGTATGGTTACAGCACTCCATGTTACCTTGAATTCAGGGTTCTAGAATGGCAGATTACTTCAATCAAAGAAGAAGAAGAAAGTATTAGCAAACCTGCCCTTGCCATTGGCTAAGGCTGATGAGAACTGTAGTCCAACCACATTTGGAAGGCCATAATTAGTGACTCTACACATGGACATCACCAGATGGGCAATAACAAAATCAGATTGATTATGCAGCCAAAGATGGAGAAGCTCTATACCAGTGATGGCTAACCTTTTTGAGCCTGAGTGCCCAAACGGTGACACAAAACCAAATTATTTCTTTCGAAGTGCCAACACTGCAATTAAATCTGAATACTGATGTTTTAGTTTAGAAAAAACAACTCATACAATTGTCTGAATTAATCATCACCTTATGTCTTTGAAACATAACTGAACTTTCAATGATACAAACACTTTTTAAGTGAAAAATAACCATTAACTCTACTAAATGGAAACAAATAGTAAAGTAATACAAGCCAGGTAGTTTATACAAACTTTAAAAACAATTTCATGCATGTATTTTTTGATAAAGGATACTGAACTTGACATGCTTTTGCACAATGTGATTTTTGATGTTGTATGCATGCTGATAATTTGTCAAACTTGCCCCGTATGCTGTTAGTTTGAGACCAACACATGCAGCACTCAGACAATCGAGATAGTGTGGTTGCTGACCTTGAGCCAGACATCCTGGAGAGTGAAGTCAAGTGGGCCTTAGAAAGCTTGGCTAACAACAAGGCCAGTGGAGGTGATGGCATTCCACTAGAACTATTTAAAATCTTAAAAGATGACACAGTTCAGGTACTACACTCAATATGCCAGCAAGTTTGGAAAATTTAACAGAACAAACTGTGTCAAGTTCTTAAAGAAATGGTAGTGCCTGATCACCTTATCTATCTCCCAAGAAATCTGTATGTGGGAGAGGAAGCAACAGTTAGAACTGGGTATGGTTCAAAACTGGGAAAGGAGTATGACAAGGTTGTATATTGTCCCCCTGCTTATTTAACTTATATGCAGAATACCTCATGTGAAAGGCTGGACTGGAGGAATCCCAAACCAGAATTAATATTAAACGTAATGAGAGGAGATGGACATACTGGAAGAAATATCAACCTCAGATATGCAGATGATACCACTCTGATGGCAGAAAGTGAGGAGGAATTAATGAGGGTGAAAGAGGAGAGCACAAAATTGGTCTGAAGCTCAGCATAAAAAAAACAACAAGATCATGGCCACTGGTCCCATCACCTCCTGGCAAATAGAAGGGGAAGATATGGAGGCAGTGACAGATTTTACTTTCTTGGGCTCCCTGGTCACTGCAGATGGTGACGGCAGCCATGAAATTAAAAAAAACTCCTGCTTCTTGGGAGGAAAGCGATGACAAACCTAGACAGCATCTTAAAAAGCAGAGACATCACCTTGCTGACAAAAATCCGCATGGTCAAAGCTATAGTTCTTCCAGGAGCGATGTATGGAAGTGAGAGCTGGACCATAAAGAAGGCTGACCGCCAAAGAATTGATGCCTTTGAATTGTGGTGCTAGAGGAGACTCTTGAGAGTCCCCTGGACTGCAAAGAGAACAAATCTATCCATTTTGAAGGAAAATAACCCTGAGTGCTCACTGGAAGGACAGATTCTGAAGCTGAGGCTTCAATACTTTGGCCATCTCATGAGAAGAGAAGACTCCCTGGATGTTGGGAAAATGTGAAGGCAAGAGGAGAAGGGAATGACAGAGGACGAGATGGCTGGACAGTGTCACCAAAGCTACCAACATGAATTTGATTCAACTCAGGAAGGCAGGGGAAGACAGGAGGGCATGGCATGCTGGTCCATGGGGTCACGAAGAGTCAGACATGACTTAAGGACTAAACAACAGCAACAATTTGCTATGGCCAACCGTGTTTATTTAGCCGGTAAGCAGAGATAAGCGAAAACAAGGTCACTTCTTTTTTAAAATGAGAAAAATGAAAGTGAAAAGGAGCTGGACCTTTTCCCTCACAAACCAAGCCTCCAAACATCTGCCACAAGCTATCACAGTGTCAGAGATCCCACTGACCTGAAATATGGATCTAATCAATTTCAAAATTTACTTCTTTGTTATGTTTGATGTAGAAAAACATTTTCCCTATATGTTTCATATGTTTCCAAAGTCAATTTCACTTGACTTTGGAAACATAAGAATGATATCTCCTTCAGTGACAAGGGGAGATCATTCTTCTTCTTCTTCTTCTTCTTCTTCTTCTTCTTCTTCTTCTTCTTCTTCTTCTTCTTCTTCTTCTTGTGATAAGCTTGGTTATGAAAGTTCATAAAATGATTTATTGATGAGATTTGTAATCACAAAGTTAGCTAAAATGAATTCATCTTGGTTTCTGTGTGTGAGTTGAGAGTGGAAATATCCAAAGTTGATTCCTAGCTGTACCTCTGTACTGTCCAGCGTGGCCTTATCTCGTAACTAAGCAACCTGGCTAGTACAGAGTGAGGAAGACTAAACAACTTTTCCTTAAGCCGCATGGGAACAAGAAAGGAGGAGATTCTACCACGAGGGAGACGGAAGATGGATGCCAACATATAGGACTCAGCATGGACTATTCAAAGGACAGTAAGCCTGTGTTTTTCCTATTGAGAAAGTTTACTTGGATTTTCCAGAAGCCTGATGGAATGTTGTTTTGATGATGGACACTAGGATTTGTAGTTTGTTTTAAGATGTAATTTTTCCTGAAACCGGAGGGGAGGTCCGCCCCCCCCTTTTTCTTTTGTTAGCTAGATGCTTTATTATTTTCGTTTGTTTCAGAGGAATTCTATCTACTGTCAATGGGGATGGAATTGTAAATTGTAAATATGCTTTGCTATGCTTTGCTTAAACTGATTTCTCTCAGAACTATATTTTTCTAATAAAAGTAAATATGCTTAAATTGATGCATTTTACAAGGCCACGTATACTTAACGCTACCAATTTGGGTCCAACTGATTTATGAGTGCTAGAAGGATGGATTTCCCTGGTACTCACGTGTGTGGCTTGGTTCTCAATGAAATCGGTCAGACTTGGTGCCAGAGTAAATTTTAGCTACCCTAAGGCAAAACTTATGGACCCAGTTTGCCTGGTAAAGGAGCGATTTACTCTGAAACCTCTCTGACCGTGGCTGAGCAATTTCTTAGGAAATTGACTTTGCTGACACTTCTTCTTCTTCTTCTTCTTCTTCTTCTTCTTCTTCTTCTTCTTCTTCTTCTATGGTATTCACTACAATTCAGGCATTTTATGATGTTTTCATGACCTAATGTTTCACATTTGTCAAACAGAAGCAGAATTCCCCCTCAAAATCATGGAAGCTTAGCAAAAATACATGAATCCAGAGTTTGTTTATGGTACTATTATCAGTCACCAATGGGTTGACATACCAACAAAGCACCTGAAACACACGTATTTTCAGGGTGACCAAAGGTAGTGGTAGACTTCATGCCCAGGACATACTTGGGATCCAGAAACAGAGCTGGCTTGACCCAAAGGTGTAATCCTTAAATAGGAGTTCAATCTCATTGAGAACAGGTCATAAATGTGCAGACAATGTAAGACATTTACACTACTTCCCTACTCATTTACTTACAGCTTTTTAAAACCACTTTTCATTTTAGAATCTTAAGGCAACTGTGACATTCACCTTTGTGGCACCTGTGTATTTGGCCCTCACAAAGGCTCACGCCGCGTTTTCTTCTCGCTGCCACCAGTGGATTACCTCAACCCACAATATAACAGGACACCTGTCTTGTAAATTCAAACAGGACTTATTTATTGAAGTGAATCAATAAATAATAATAACATAAGTTCTTCAGATAATCATTGTACACAAGCAAATCGTTAACAGTAGTCTCAGTACATACTTTTCTCTTACAATATCATTGCCACCTTCTCTACCTATTTTCTTAACCAGTCTTATCACTCTATATCTGTCCTCCCCCCCCTCTCTGACTAACCAAACTCTCAGTCTGACTCTCTTAGACTCAGGCTCTGCCTTTTAACATCTATTTTCAGCTCCGCCTCTCAAACACATTAGCATAGAACCTGAATAATGCATGACTTATTTTGCACAAGGGGTGAACGTTACAGCAACACAAAACAATATAACAGAATAAATAACTTTTAAAAGTAAATAATAAATAAAGAAAAATCCATAACAACAATTCAATAAAAAGCAGTGTTAACTTGTAATGATAAGATCAGGAAATATGAGTCTAATTGATGGTGGAAACAGTCAACAATTGAAATGCCATATTTCAATGGGGAGACATGGTGGACACAACAACCGAAAGGCTCTCCTCTATGCCACAAGCCTTGTCAGGCAGTGATATGCTAAGCAGGATACAGTGGGGTCTTGACTTGAGAACTTAATCCGTATTGGAAGGCGGTTCTCAAGTCAAAAAGTTCTCAGGTCAAATCTGCATTTCCCATAGGAATGCATTGAAAACCATTTGATCCGTATTTGCTCTTTTCCGTCCATAGAAACTAATGGGAAGCTGCTATTCCGCCTTCGACCACTAGAGGGGGATATTTTGTTTCTTTTTTTCTTAGGTCAAGAAAGGTTCAGGAAAGGCAGGGAAAATACAGTCCAGGCAGTACAGTACCAGGCAGTCTGAAGACTGTCTCCCAATTCACTCTCTAAACGCTGGGAGGAGTGAGGAAGCAGAGAGGCACCCTTTTCACTGGCCAACAGTTAACTGAAAGTTCAAATTTTGCACTTTCCCTGCCTCCCACGTGGTTTTTTTCAGTTCTTAACTCAAATCTAAGTACTTAAGTCAATATTTTCCTATGAGAGCGGTTCTTAAGCCAAAATGTTCTTAACTCAAGCCGTTCTTAAGTCAAGACCCCACTATATACCCTCTCCCAGAACATAAAGACAGGCAAGCCTACATGAGAAAAGAGGGCACTCAGACAGGCTGGTCCTGAACTGTATACGTCCTTTTAAGCCCAATTCCACACTGTTGACATGGCTTGGTCTTATCTTCCAAAAGAGGCATGATTACCACCCTTGTTGTTCATTTTTCCAGCACACTAGGATCCTATTACTGTAGATGATTTTTCTAAAAGCAGACAATCATATGCATGAAAGTACTCTTCGCATTTAGCTGGAAAATAATTTTGCTTCGTGCCTGAGACTGGAAGTGGTTAGTATTCCCAAGCTACAGCTGTCTACTCATCCCATTAGAGCATATGCCAGTTTTAATTGCACAACCTGCTTCTTGTTTATTAATCTAAGCTTTCAATCCAAGACAGCAACAGGGAACTGCAAAGCCATGTTGTGAAATACAATGTGATGAATTATTATTATTTTTAAGAGGGTCTTTTGACAAATCAGTTATGCAATCATTGGACAGTTATAGTTCTTTCCTTTGTCTCAAAAATATTTTTATGCTGATAATAATACCTTTGTTGACGGACGGTTGATTGACATGGGATGATTAATTTCTTTGGTACTTTTGCAAGCAACTGAATTAGTACTTCAGTCACCTCTTTGAAAATAGCTTTCATGCTTCATCTGAAGCATCAGCTGAAAGGTGCTTCTTTTGAAAGTGGAAGCCATGATTATGTGTCTCTTGAGACCTCAGCATATCTTTGCTGACTTCCCCTCATCTCATCAGCTCTTCTCTACAAGTTTTCAGAAAACATATCTGTTTTGACAAGGTTTGGAAAGCATAATCATATCCATAAGCTCCTCCAAAGCCCAATTCCCATAAAGGTTCAACAGTGCCTCCGTATGTGCAAACCGTGCACAGGGAGGCCCTTTGCTGTCTAACTGGCATTATCTGATGTGTTGTCTGAAAAGTGCCATGGCATGCAAAAGTACAGAAGGCAATTTCCAAAATGGATGTATGCTATATTTCCAAAGATCAAGATTTTACTTTCACTACATTTAACTATAGTAGGTAAAATATTATTATAAAAAGACAATCTGAATCCTCTGATGGGGTCTGGAGTTTTGAAAGAAGAGGGTTCTGGTGGACTGAATTGCTACTCCAGATACTTTAACATCCAGTGAACAAGTGTTTAAGCCATGCCTTCTTCTTTTAAAGAGAGAATATGGGTAAATAGATCAATATATTCAGGACACTGTTAGACCACTGCCTAGAAACATAGAACCATTTTGGAGAAGGCTCTACACTTTTTTTTTTAAAAAAACCACCTGAAGGAGGGGGGCAGGCTAAGACTGTGTTAGGAAACTGTGGGTGGCTCCAGGATTTTGTTCCACCAGTGGGAGGATCATTGGGTGGAGAATGCTCCCTGAAGCAGAAAGAAATGGCAGGTGGCTTTCACCAGTTCCACATTCCAACACACAGCATTCCTTCCTTCTGAAAGGGCTGCTGACTGGATTTGGGGGGGGGGGCACGTGAGATTACAAGAAAGGAGGAAATTAGTGGAAATCACCTCCTTTGCCACTCAAACATAAGAAAAGTGGTAATGGTTCGAATTCCTTTTGCTGATGGAAGGAAGCTTTCTGTCTATAAATGATCATCCAGCTGAGAAGCATCTTGTAGAACAGAATGAGAGGCAGAAAAGACATATGCTCTATTTCTGAGGATCTAATGAGAGACAGTGGGTTTCCTTTTTGTAGAAGTGCTGTTTTCTCCATTTATGGTCAACCTGTATATTGCAAACCAAATATTATTTTTAAAAAATGCCATGAGCCTTCAGTAAAAATGCTGCAAGCATTCCAAACTGGAGAAACCCAGGTAATCACTGCCTTGGGACCCGATTATTTATATGAAAACAACTGGACTTTGTTTCTGCATCTTTTGGACTGGCATTCAGAAATTAGAAAAGTATTGCTTTTTCTTCTTGCTTCATCCACAGGCTGGCTGTTGCATTTATTCTCTTGTATTGGAAAGAGAGAGATCAGATGAACCTCGGTGAGAGATTAAAATGATTAACAAGAATGGAGGAGTTGGGCATAGGGCGAGCTTGCAGCCTTGGACAGTGAGAAATTACAGTGATTAGCCATTCAGAATGATTAGAAGTTCACAGGGTGAATTGAGATCCATGGACTCAGGAAACAATGATTAAGTGGACTGTGTCCACTATATGGGCTGTGGGGAGGACACTGATCCATGGGCAGCAAGATGGTTATTAACAAAGCTACATCAATAGTTATTAACCTGCTTGCATCAATATTGTTCACGGAATGAACTTAGCATCAGGAACAGTGGAAAAAATGATTAGCAAAGAACTCTGCAGTGATCTCAGAGCAAATTAAGATCTATGGAGAATGCCTGTGATTAATGCAAATGCATCAATGCTGACATCCACTGAACAGGTTCATGGACAAAAGACTCACATTAAAATAGTTCTGCCAAATCAGCTCCTCCTTAATGATGTCCCTATAAAGGTTCTTCCTTCCATAAATGAAGGTTACATTAACAGATTCACTAGTTGTGTGGAACTAAGTTAGTGGAGATTGGACAGATCTTAATCATCATCATCCATTAAATCATTTGTGATTTATGGCAACTCTTTTCAGGGTTTTTCAGGTAGAGGATATCATTCATTTCTTCTGCCTCATGGCACTGTGGTTAAACTGCTGTACTGCAGCCAAAACTGTGCTCACAACCTGGGGCTCAGTCCCAGGTAGCCGGCTCAAGGTTGGCTCAGCCTTCTATCCTTCCAAGGTCAGTAAAATGAGTACCCAGCTCAGGGAGGGGGGGCAACGGGTAACCTTCATAATGAACTTGCAAACCGCCCAGTGTGTGCTTTAAGCGCTATGGGGTGGTATACAAGCAGCATGCTTTTTATTGATGCCCTGATACTTGTATCTTGCCCAAGGCCACACAAGCTGGCCTTACTCACAGGAAGTACAGTAGGGAATCAGACTCTGGTCTGCAGTCAGATACCTAAGCCACCAAGCTATTCAGCCAGCAAAAAAATCCAATCCCCATGCACCTTTCAATGTCCAGCCTAGAATGGGAATGTGAGCTGCAGCTCCTGAAGCTGTAAGAAAAAATGTTTTTCAGCAGACAGCTTGCCTTTATTTACATCACAGCAGGCTCTGAACCCCGAAACCACATTCAAGGTAGACTGGAGTGCAGACTTCACTGTGTGATGTACAGTGTAAATGTGACATATACCCAGTTTTTCAGAAGTCTGAGAAGATGGCATTTTCAGTCATCCTGCAGTCATTCGAAGGAACTCTGAAATCTGCAGAGGATGTGGATGGCTCTGTGCTTTTGAAACTAGTCAGCCAGAGTGAAGAAAAATCGGAACATAAAGCCCCTGGCCCCTCCTGGTCTACACTCCAAACACTCCCTGATGATCTGCTAAAAGACAAGGAAGTGCCTTGAGATGAAAGCTTTGAAGCTAATGTGGAGAGTGGAAGCTATCTAGTAAGAAGTTTATTTCTGAAGGAGTAGCTATGGGTATGCTTGCGGGGGCGGGCGGGCTGAAACAAATTCTTTACTGAAATGTTTCTTAACTCCCACCCCACAGGAAGATTTTCTTCATGGTGATGATGTTGAGAAACTACCCACCAGGAAGACAGAGATTGTAAATCTTTCCTGCATTTCATGTGATTCCACCAGTCCTGAGAATTAGAGTGTTTTTAACTCCACTTCTCAGCTCCACTACACATCTATTAGTCTGCCATTGTGTTCTTACTTGTGTTAACCACTACAATACAGTACCTGCACATGAAAAATCCTAAATATTATATATCTGGGAGGGTTGGGAATTTTAGAGGTGTGAACCAACTATTCAGGAAAGTGGAAAAACAGATCAAAACATTGAGGATAGGAGTTGTTGCTAAATGGCTTTCAGACCAGGATGCTTATACACTTCATGGACCAATTAGAATTCATTGAAAAAGAAATAAGACCATCACATCTGAAGTAACTGTTCGGTGGCAGGTGGATTTGGGTGATATGCACTAATTTTCCAGTACAACAAGGGTTAAAAATACATTATAATGGTCATAGATATTCTTTCCAAATAGGCTTAGGCTTCGGTTCTCAAAGGCAAGACAGACAAGGAAGTGTCCAAAGCTTTCGACACTATTTTCAAACAAGATGGAAGAAAACACGGCATGCTACAAACATATAGAGGTAAGCAATTTCTAAACAAGCCTGTAAGAAATTAGTTTTAAAAATGCAAATAGGATTCATCACTTTGTCACCAATAATAAAGGAAGAGATTGTGGAATGGTGTAACGGAAGTTTAAAAACAAAAACACTGGAGGTACCGTATTTCACAGTTAATAATGCTTATATTGTAGGTATGTGGATGTGGTGCCATAGCTATCTAATGTTTTAAACACAGTATTCATAGAATACTAAATGTGTATGCGATTGCTTCCTTAAATTATCCATTCCTCTTTTGATTGTTATCACAATATGCTGATATTACTTTAGAGAAGTACCTGCTATAGCTCAGAGGAAGAAGATGACTGATTTTGTTAGAACAGAGAATCCATTCTAGGTTTTAGTTTGAACTTTAAAAGTGTAATAAGACTGCTGGCCCTCATTTAGGGGTCTGCTTCAGCACCTTGGATAGCCCACCTAAAGTTCGAGCTAAAACCTGGAACTCACTCTGTGCTCCCAGAAAATCAGAGCCACCACCCTGCATCCCAGCCTTGAAAGAGTGTCTGGTTTTGAATGAGTAATCTGTAGTTTTTCCAATGAATGCTTTTACAACTGAATCACTGAAATCTTGCTCCATGACAGCATGTAAGGCTGATGATATAATCAGTCACAGTAATTTTTCAATAATAAAATATATTCAAGATAACCCCTTCAATGTCCAGAAGCTCCCAGGATTTCCTGTTGCCATTTAGGTGCCGTGGGGTGGGGAAGAAAAGTTTTTAATTATCAAAAAATGGCACCATTGGTAAAGTTGTCCCAGTGTCAGAGATTCTTAGTGATTAAAGATTTCCCCCTGTCTTGTGTCTCCTAACAGCTTCCTGTTGACAAAGGGGATTCCACAAGAGCCTGGGGGGGGGGGGGGCTGGGAACTTTTGAGAGCAAAACTAGAAATGCTTAATTTTTAAAAAGCCAACAATAGCTTATGTGGCATAATTTATGGAATAAAATTTCAGCCTTTATGTCCCCCCCCCTCTTTCTCTCTGTCTCTCTTATCTGCTCACTCACTCACTCACTTAGTAAAGTCTGCTTTGTGTCTAAGTTTCATTATGTTTCCTTTTCCATCTGCTTCATTTGTTTGTCAGTTTTATGAATACGATAATAGTTTTATCCTTATTTTTGTCATTTAATGTTTTTAATGAATGGCACTGCTTTACTTATTATGGTCTTACTGCAAACGATAAGGTGTGAAAGTAGCATAAAAACATGTAAATTGAATAAATGTATGCTTGTGTAACACTTTTGCATATATGTGTATATTAGTATTACATAATTTATTTAAATGGAGCTGAAACTGAAGGTTTGAAATTATTGCTTAGCATTTACAAATTTGCATTAGCTATTCAGTCTGAGTTTCCTGGCAACATATTTGCAAAAGAGATGCTCTTGCAGCAGCTGTGTATGTCTATTTAGAAGTGAATCTCACTGTATTTACTGTATTACTCTCTGTTAAGTGTGTACAGAACTGCAGACTACAAAAAAGTGATTTTTAACAGTGTACCTATTATACATCTCACAAATCTTCAGCTTTAGGAGCCCCTTTGAGAGGCAGAGGAAAGCCAACGACTGATCCCGTTATGTAATTTATGCTACTTAAGGCTGGTGTGTTTATTTTTCAAAAAATAAAACATTTCTGATTCCCTCCCCCTCCAAAAAAAAAAAAAGTGTCAAGGCTCCCACTGGGGTAGATGAGACGAATGGAGTCTTTAATTTCCAAAAATTGCCACCATTGTTAAAATCATCCTGTGGCCAACACCCCATGGCCCCCAATGGCTTTCCTATGATGAATGGCATCCCACAGCAGCCTTGGGACCCTCAGGAGTGGGGGAGAAGCTGTCAGAACTTTTTAAAAAACTTCTAAAAAGTCTCCATACCTGATAATGTCATCAGCATTACACACTGTGGTAGCAACAGGACTTCAGCAATCACATAAAGAGGGGAGAAGAACCCTGTGTAGAAATATATGCATATGTGAATTAGTATGCTGGTCCTATCCAAAGGAGTTTTGTAAGTTGTGTAGGTTTGTATTTGTATTTTATATTACTGTATTTTATTATTCATGTAAGCCGCCCCGAGTAGACTTTGTCTAGGGAGGAGGGGTAAAAGTCCAATAAAAGTTAAAAAAAGTAAAGTAAAAAGTAAAGAATAAAATCAGTAAAATTGGAAATGTTGGAAAAAGTATCTTCTTACAAGCTAAGTTGTGTATGTGTGTGTCTGTGTATATGTGTGTATACAAATAGTTAGCTAATTATTTCTCTTCTCTTTATCAGTGGATGGCCTGATTAAAATCATAAATCACTAAATACCTCCTTTTTATCCCAGGGGAGCTCACATCTGCGTACTTGTGCATTTTAATTAAGAATGTAGTGAGTAATCAAAAATTTCATTATGGAAAGAAAGAGTTTACATAACCAAAAACACAACCAACCAAGAACAGCAGGTTTATGTTTGATTTTTAAAATGAGATGTATCAGAATCCAGATCTCCCTGATACCTCTATTCTGCTCTAGAATGAGTGCACTTTAGATGAGTTATGCTTTGTTTCTAGTGCATAACTCACCTAAAGTCCACTCATATTTATAGTTGCTGAAGCCCCTCAGAATGGTTACTTGCCGCTATTATTCCTATTTTCAAAAAAAGAAAATAAATTGCTTTCCACTTTCTGAAATGTAGCTGAGATAGTTACTATTGTTCAGAAAAAATAACATTTGAATGTTCCATACTGTTGGCCTGTGGCAGAAGGAACATATTCTGCCATTCTTATTTACAGTCATTCAGTAACTGCAACAGAGCATGAAACAGAAGCACAATATTTCTTTATCATTTGTAAAACTAGAAACCTAGAAAAATCAGTTTAAAGATTACAATTATGTTGTACATTATTCCTCATTAGTTACAACTCTAAAGCAATGTAGTTACACTATAATTACTGAAGAAAGGAATTGATTACAAGTAAATAATCATTTGCAGCTAGTTGTTTCCAAGCTCTGCCTTCTTCATCCTTTCCCTAATACAGAGAATGTAGATTGCTCCAAATACAGCAAGTAGTAGAGGAGGAAAAAAGAAGCCTAAATGATTATATCAGTACAAGCAGAGAAGAATTACTTAAGACAGTGAAAATGGAGAATATTTTGAAAACAAAAGAAACAAAGGCTCAATATAAGAAGCAACAATTTGAAAATAAATAAAACAGCTGGAAAAATAAACCACTACATGGACAACACCTGAGAAATATTGATGGAAAGCATGACCATAATTCCCTTAAGAAAGAAACTGAAGGGTTGATTTTTGCTGCACAATAACAAGTACTCCAAACCAAAGAAAGCTAAGACCCACGGAATTAGTGCTAACAGCAAATGTTGATTCTGCCAGGTAAAAGATGAAACTGTGTCACACCTCATCTGCGAATGTTCAGAAATTGCACAGATTATAAAGTTAGACATGATAGAGTGGCAAAGTTAGTGCACTGCTCATTATGCAAAAAAATATAACTTGCCAGCCTCCCAAAACCCATGGTAAATAAATAAATAAATAAATAAATAAATAAATAAATAAATAAATAAATAAATAAATAAATAAATAAATAAATAAATAAATAAATAAATAAAATGTACATTTATGGGGGGAGGGACAAATAACATACCACTTTAATCTAGTTTTAACAGGGTACTGCAGGGCTCAGGCAAGTTCGTTTTTTTCAGTTACGGTCTTCAGAACTCATAGCATGACCCCAGCCCATTCTGCCTGAAGGATTATGGAACTTATGTTTCAAAAAAGTAAAATTTCCAAGCTCTAAGCCCTTGCAGAGTGAATATATAGTATACTTAGAGTCAGTAGAATACTAGAAGCAGAAGTAAGGTACTTTCAGTGGAAGTGGAAGCGTAGCAGAGAAAGGAGAATAAGCATTGTGCGTTGCAAAACGGGTTGAACTCGGATTATAAAGACCTAGTTTCAAATCACAAGCACTGGGAACCATTTGACCCCTCATAATCTCTCATCTTTACTTCTTCACAAGGCTATCTTGATGATAAAACAGAGAGATCTATAGAGGTTGCCCTAAGCAACTTAAAAGTAGGCTAGCATGTAGATATGAGGAAGATCAATAGTAGGAACAACAACAACAATAATATAACATAGAACAGTCTCTGTTTTTATAGGAAAAAATGGAATGTTCAGTGCTACAAAAAAAATTGCATAAGCACATGAACATCTCATATAGACAATGGTATTTTTGCTTTCTTACAGAATTATCATTTACAGCTGAGAAGCAGTAAAACTCCTAGTAAGTAGAAATGAGTCAGTGTGAAGGAGGTCCAGAGGAGATTGTGCTGTCCAAAGAGGAAGAAGGAAAGGAGGGTGGGGAAAAACCCGACAGTGTGAAAGAGCAGGAGGACTGAAGGGAGAACTTAGCTTCAGAAGAGGGGAAAACAGAGCGAGGTGGGAAATTTGAAGTAAACCTAGTGGAGGAGCGTGGGAACAAGAAAGGGGAGGAGCAGGAGCTATTAGTCTGGGAAGAGGGTATAAGTAATCAAGGAGAATGGCGGTTCAAGGCAGAACTAGAATGATGGAAGCGTAAGAGAGAGCTGGAGAGATTAAGAGAATACGAGAGGGTGAAGACGCAGGAGTTGTTAAGAGATTTCGCCTTCTACCAAAGGGAGAAGGCGATGTGAAATATAAGACTCTTGAGTAGTCAGTCATTGTCTTCCGTAAGAATAAGGGTTGTTGTTTAGTAATTTAGTCGTGTCCGACTCTTTGTGACCCCCATGGACCAGAACATGCCAGGCCCTCCTGTCTTCCACTGCCTCCCGGAGTTGGGTCAAAGTCATGTTGGTGGCTTCAATGACACTGTCCAACCATCTCATCCTCTGTTGTCCCCGACTCCCGCTACAACACACCTCCCCCTGAAGGAGACTGGGCCCAGCGCCCATGCTGTGGCACCAGCTGTGCAGTGCGGAGCGCTCCCCTCTGGAAGCCCACCAACATTGAAAAGTTTGGTCCAGCACTCCTTTGAGTTCGATGGATGAGGGGTGGGAGTTTGTGTTGGACAGTTATGGCATGTTGCCTGAGTTGAGTTTCTTTGATCTGATTATGAACAATATTGATTTGCCTGTAACCAATAAAGATGAATTTGTGAAAGTTAAGAAGACGTCTCCTGTGATATTTCCTGTGCGAAATGAGGAGTTGTCAAAATTTGAAACCCAACCCATTCAGTCAGCTAATTATGTGAGACAACTAGCAATTGTGTATGATTCTATAAGGAATATTGCATAGATTCTGATTAATTGACGTCATGGGACACTTGCATTAGAATGGGGCAGGGGAAGAGAAATCAGAAGCCACATATAGGTAGACTTAAGTAATTCAATGCAATTTGTTTGTAATTAAAACCAAAATCTTTCTCCAATTAAAAGCTATATCGCTGAGAAAGACAAAAGTCTCTTATGCATATGCCTTAACTAAACACATCTGTTTTATTCTGCTAAACCTTTATTGTCTCACCAAGGTGGAGACCTTGAAAAGGGCAAAGTAACTACATCATCTCCAGAAAGGACAATGTTTTTGGTTTTGCATTTCATTAGTGGGCATTCGTCCATAGAATTGTGTGGAAGGGAGCTATATAATTCTGAATGAACTGGCAAAGATCTCTTTTTACCTCCCCCCAACATTAGATTGGGAAGTCTGCCAAGGCACTCTTTTTTGCAGTAGAAAGAACAAGGGACCCAGCTGCTGCCTCCAATGCAAATGCTGGGGGTTAGGGAGCATGCAAAGGACTAGTGGCAAGAAGGCAGAAGATAGAATTGCTTGTGCCCTGCACCCTACTATGCATCCCTTAATCTGGCCTTCTGCTTTCAAGTATGATGGTTGATGTTGCCCTGACATATGCTACAACTGCCAGTTAGGTCAGCTTCTGTGCAGGATATGGAGACAGTCTTCCCCTTTGCCTCCAAAATGTCACTGACTAGCCCTAACTGGAACAGAAGGAACACAGATCAATGGTAGAGAGTGAGCTTACTCTAGCCGCCTAGAGTGGCCGCAAGACCAGATGGGCAAGGTATAAATAAAATAAATAAATTAATTAAAAATTACTTTACAAAAAAAAAATCCCAGTTTCAAACCTTCACAGCTCTAAGTATGGCTGCAAAAGGAAGAACCCTTTCTTAGACGGTAGGAGGCATTGATATAAACCTACTGAACTAGACCAATCAGTAACCTGACTCCATAGAGGGCAGCCTTCTATGTAACATAGGCACTAAGGTGCAGCCTCCTTTTAAAGGAGAGAACATTAGAGACTATTTCCACACCTGTGTATTTACACAAGAAAGAGCACATAGAGATAGGCAGGTAAAAATGTGCTCCTATCCACTACCACACCACCCCCGCCCCAAAAGGGTTCCCTGCAACTTGTAGATGGTTTCTGCTCATGGTTCATTTCTCTTCTCCTGACCCAACCCCATCCTACATCTCTCTGAGGCCTTGGTCACATGAGGGGGATGTTCTCTAGTTACCCTCCCTAGTAAGTGGGTGGTGTTTTTTGTTTGTTTGTTTTTGTGGTCACACAATGCAGAGAAAAGATCAAGACATTTTCCTGGCCAGTGGTATAACTGCAGTACATTTCCAAACCACCAGGAGGGTTGTGTTATTTTGTACCTTTGCTGTACTGGTACCAAGATTGGGCTTTAATTTTTGAATTGAAGCTAGGAAGGTGGCTGCCATTATGGCAGCATGTACAGTATACAATTTTTTTAAAAAAATGTGCCTGATACATCGACAAATTGGTAAAAATGTGTCACTGGGAGGCCTCCGCCATTACAATACTGGCAAGTACCATATTTTTCTGTATATAAGACACCCCCCATGTATAAGACCCCTCACACTTTGAGGGAGTGATCACCAGTACTACTGCGCAAATATCCCAAGTCTATTGTGTGCAATGCATTTTTGCAAGAGCAGCCAGTGCAACAAAAGATATTTTCCCAAATAGACCCCCCTTCCCCATTCCTTCTAATTTCAACCCCCCATGTGCAAGTCTGCCCCCCCATGTAAGGTTTCATTCTGACCAGAACAAAAGGGGTTAGAAA